>NC_046977.1:20768448-20848448 GCF_009769545.1 Cyclopterus lumpus
ATTTTGAATGTGAAACACTATTATGAATGTAAAACACTATTATGAATGTAAAACACTATTATGAATGTAAAACAAAAACACTATTATGAATGTAAAACACTAATATGAATGTAAAACACTATGAATGTAAAACACTATTATGAATGTAAAACACTATTATGAATGTAAAACACTATTATGAATGTGAAACACTATTATGAATGTAAAACACTATTATGAATATAAAACACTATTATGAATGTAAAAAACTATTATGGACACTATTATGAATGTAAAAGACTATTATGAATGTAAAACAAAAACACTATTATGAATGTGAAACACTATTATGAATGTAAAACACTATGAATGTAAAACACTATTATGAATGTAAAACACTATTATGAATGTGAAACACTATTATGAATGTAAAACACTATGAATGTAAAACACTATTATGAATGTAAAACACTATTATGAATGTAAAACTAAAACACTATTATGAATGTAAAACACTATTATGAATGTAAAACACTATTATGAATGTAAAACAAAAACACTATTATGAATGTGAAACACTATTATGAATGTAAAACACTATTATGAATGTAAAAAACTATTATGGACACTATTGTGAATGAAAAACACTATTATGAATGTAAAACACTATTATGAATGTAAAACACTATTATGAATGTAAAACAAAAACACTATTATGAATGTAAAACACTATTATGAATGTAAAACACTATGAATGTAAAACACTATTATGAATGTAAAACAAAAACACTATTATGAATGTAAAACACTATTATGAATCTAAAACACTGTTATGAATGTAAAAAACTATAATGAATGTAAAACACAATTATGAATGTAAAACACTATTATGAATGTGAAACACTATTATGAATGTGAAACATTGTTATGAATGTAAAACACTATTATGAATGTGAAACACTATTATGAATGTGAAACATTGTTATGAATGTAAAAAACTATTATGGACACTATTATGAATGTAAAACACTATTATGAATGTAAAACAAAAACACTATTATGAATGTGAAACACTATGAATGTAAAACACTATTATGAATGTAAAAAACTATTATGGACACTATTATGAATGTAAAACACTATTATGAATGTAAAACACTATTATGAATGTAAAACACTATTATGAATGTAAAACAAAAACACTATTATGAATGTGAAACACTATTATGAATGTAAAAAAAAATATGAATGTAAAACACTATTATGAATGTAAAACAAAAACACTATTATGAATGTGAAAAACTATTATGGACACTATTATGAATGTAAAACACTATTATGAATGTAAAACACTTATTATGAATGTAAAACACTATTATGAATCTAAAACAAAAACACTATTATGAATGTGAAACACTATTATGAATGTAAAACACTATTATGAATGTAAAACACTATTATGAATGTAAAAAACTATTATGGACACTATTTTGAATGTAAAACACTATTATGAATGTAAAACACTATTATGAATGTAAAACAAAAACACTATTATGAATGTAAAACACTATTATGAATGTAAAACACTATTATGAATGTAAAACACTATTATGAATGTGAAACACTATTAGGAATGTAAAACACTAATATGAATGTAAAACACTATTATGAATGTGAAACACTATTATGAATGTAAAACACTATTATGAATGTAAAACAAAAACACTATTATGAATGTGAAACACTATTATGAATGTAAAACACTATTATGAATGTAAAACACTATTATGAATGTAAAACAAAAACACTATTATGAATGTGAAACACTATTATGAATGTGAAACACTATTATGAATGTAAAACACTATTATGAATGTAAAACACTATTATGAATGTGAAACACTTATTATGAATGTAAAACACTACTATGAATGTAAAACACTATTATGAATGTAAAACAAAAACACTATTATGAATGTGAAACACTATTATGAATGTAAAACACTATGAATGTAAAACACTATTATGAATGTAAAACAAAAACACTATTATGAATGTGAAACACTATTATGAATGTAAAACACTATTATGAATGTAAAACACTATTATGAATGTAAAAAACTATTATGGACACTATTATGAATGTAAAACACTATTATGAATGTAAAACACTATTATGAATGTAAAACAAAAACACTATTATGAATGTGAAACACTATTATGAATGTGAAACACTATGAATGTAAAACACTATTATGAATGTAAAAAACTATTATGAATGTAAAACACAATTATGAATGTAAAACACTATTATGAATATAAAACACTATTATGAATGTGAAACACTATTATGAATGTAAAAAACTATTATGAATGTGAAACACTTATTATGAATGTAAAACACTATTATGAATGTAAAACACTATTATGAATGTAAAACAAAAACACTATTATGAATGTGAAACACTATTATGAATGTAAAACACTATTATGAATGTAAAACACTATTATAAATGTAAAAAACTATTATGGACACTATTATGAATCTAAAACACTATTATGAATGTAAAACAAAAACACTATTATGAATGTGAAACACTATTATGAATGTGAAACACTATGAATGTAAAACACTATTATGAATGTAAAAAAATATTATGAATGTAAAACACAATTATGAATGTAAAACACTATTATGAATATAAAACACTATTATGAATGTGAAACACTATTATGAATGTAAAACACTATTATGAATGTAAAACATTGTTATGAATGTAAAATATTGTTATAAATGTAAAACACTATTATGAATGTAAAACACTATTATGAATGTAAAATAAAAACACTATTATGAATGTAAAACACTATTATGAATGTAAAACACTATTATGAATGTAAAATATTGTTATGAATGTAAAACACTATTATGAATGTAAAAAAAAAACACTATTATGAATGTAAAACACTATTATGAATGTAAAACTATTATGAATGTAAAACACTATTATGAATATAAAACACTATTATGAATGTAAAAAACTATTATGGACATTATTATGAATGTAAAACACTATTATGAATGTAAAACACTATTATGAATGTAAAACACTATGAATGTAAAACACTATTATGAATGTAAAACAAAAACACTATTATGAATGTGAAACACTATTATGAATGTGAAACACTATGAATGTAAAACACTATTATGAATGTAAAAAACTATTATGAATGTAAAACACAATTATGAATGTAAAACACTATTATGAATATAAAACACTATTATGAATGTGAAACACTATTATGAATGTAAAACACTATTATGAATGTAAAACACTATTATGAATGTAAAACAAAAACACTATTATGAATGTGAAACACTATTATGAATGTGAAACACTATTATGAATGTAAAACATTGTTATGAATGTAAAACACTATTATGAATGTAAAACACTATGAATGTAAAATATTGTTATGAATGTTAAACACTATTATGAATGTAAAACACTATTATGAATGTAAAACACTATTATGAATGTAAAACAAAAACACTATTATGAATGTAAAACACTATTATGAATGTAAAACACTATTATGAATGTAAAACAAAAACACTATTATGAATGTAAAACACTATTATGAATGTAAAACACTACTATGAATGTAAAACACTTATTATGAATGTAAAACAGTATTATGAATGTAAAACACTATTATGAATGTAAAACACTACTATGAATGTAAAACACTATTGTGAATGTAAAAAAAAAACACTATTATGAATGTAAAACACTATTATGAATGTAAAACTATTATGAATGTAAAACACTATTATGAATATAAAACACTATTATGAATGTAAAAAACTATTATGGACATTATTATGAATGTAAAACACTATTATGAATGTAAAACACTATTATGAATGTAAAACAAAAACACTATTATGAATGTGAAACACTATTATGAATGTGAAACACTATGAATGTAAAACACTATTATGAATGTAAAAAACTATTATGAATGTAAAACACAATTATGAATGTAAAACACTATTATGAATATAAAACACTATTATGAATGTGAAACACTATTATGAATGTAAAACACTATTATGAATGTAAAACACTATTATGAATGTAAAACAAAAACACTATTATGAATGTGAAACACTATTATGAATGTGAAACACTATTATGAATGTAAAACATTGTTATGAATGTAAAACACTATTATGAATGTAAAACATTGTTATGAATGTAAAACACTATTATGAATGTAAAACACCATGAATGTAAAATATTGTTATGAATGTTAAACACTATTATGAATGTAAAACACTATTATGAATGTAAAACAAAAACACTATTATGAATGTAAAACACTATTATGAATGTAAAACACTATTATGAATGTAAAATATTGTTATGAATGTAAAACACTATTATGAATGTAAAACAAAAACACTATTATGAATGTAAAACACTATTATGAATGTAAAACACTATTATGAATGTGAAACACTATTATGAATGTAAAACACTATTATGAATATAAAACACTATTATGAATGTAAAAAACTATTATGGACACTATTATGAATGTAAAACACTATTATGAATGTAAAACAAAAACACTATTATGAATGTGAAACACTATTATGAATGTAAAACACTATGAATGTAAAACACTATTATGAATGTAAAACACAATTATGAATGTGAAACACTATTATGAATGTAAAACACTATGAATGTAAAACACTATTATGAATGTAAAACACTATTATGAATGTGAAACACTATTATGAATGTAAAACACTATTATGAATGTGAAACACTATTATGAATGTGAAACACTTATTATGAATGTAAAACAGTATTATGAATGTAAAACACTATTATGAATGTGAAACACTTATTATGAATGTAAAACAGTATTATGAATGTAAAAAACTATTATGGACACTATTATGAATGTAAAACACTATTATGAATGTAAAACACTATTATGAATGTAAAACAAAAACACTATTATAAATGTGAAACACTATTATGAATGTGAAACACTATGAATGTAAAACACTATTATGAATGTAAAAAACTATTATGAATGTAAAACACAATTATGAATGTAAAACACTATTATGAATATAAAACACTATTATGAATGTGAAACACTATTATGAATGTAAAAAACTATTATGAATGTGAAACACTTATTATGAATGTAAAACACTATTATGAATGTAAAACACTATTATGAATGTAAAACAAAAACACTATTATGAATGTGAAACACTATTATGAATGTAAAACACTATTATGAATGTAAAACACTATTATGAATGTAAAAAACTATTATGGACACTATTATGAATCTAAAACACTATTATGAATGTAAAACAAAAACACTATTATGAATGTGAAACACTATTATGAATGTGAAACACTATGAATGTAAAACACTATTATGAATGTAAAAAAATATTATGAATGTAAAACACAATTATGAATGTAAAACACTATTATGAATATAAAACACTATTATGAATGTGAAACACTATTATGAATGTAAAACACTATTATGAATGTAAAACATTGTTATGAATGTAAAATATTGTTATGAATGTAAAACACTATTATGAATGTAAAACACTATTATGAATGTAAAATAAAAACACTATTATGAATGTAAAACACTATTATGAATGTAAAACACTATTATGAATGTAAAATATTGTTATGAATGTAAAACACTATTATGAATGTAAAAAAAAACACTATTATGAATGTAAAACACTATTATGAATGTAAAACTATTATGAATGTAAAACACTATTATGAATATAAAACACTATTATGAATGTAAAAAACTATTATGGACATTATTATGAATGTAAAACACTATTATGAATGTAAAACACTATTATGAATGTAAAACACTATGAATGTAAAACACTATTATGAATGTAAAACAAAAACACTATTATGAATGTGAAACACTATTATGAATGTGAAACACTATGAATGTAAAACACTATTATGAATGTAAAAAACTATTATGAATGTAAAACACAATTATGAATGTAAAACACTATTATGAATGTAAAACACTATTATGAATGTGAAACACTATTATGAATGTAAAACACTATTATGAATGTAAAACACTATTATGAATGTAAAACAAAAACACTATTATGAATGTGAAACACTATTATGAATGTGAAACACTATTATGAATGTAAAACATTGTTATGAATGTAAAACACTATTATGAATGTAAAACACTATGAATGTAAAATATTGTTATGAATGTTAAAAACTATTATGAATGTAAAACACTATTATGAATGTAAAACACTATTATGAATGTAAAACAAAAACACTATTATGAATGTAAAACACTATTATGAATGTAAAACACTATTATGAATGTAAAATATTGTTATGAATGTAAAACACTATTATGAATGTAAAACAAAAACACTATTATGAATGTAAAACACTATTATGAATGTAAAACACTACTATGAATGTAAAACACTTATTATGAATGTAAAACAGTATTATGAATGTAAAACACTATTATGAATGTAAAACACTACTATGAATGTAAAACACTATTGTGAATGTAAAAAAAAAACACTATTATGAATGTAAAACACTATTATGAATGTAAAACTATTATGAATGTAAAACACTATTATGAATATAAAACACTATTATGAATGTAAAAAACTATTATGGACATTATTATGAATGTAAAACACTATTATGAATGTAAAACACTATTATGAATGTAAAACAAAAACACTATTATGAATGTGAAACACTATTATGAATGTGAAACACTATGAATGTAAAACACTATTATGAATGTAAAAAACTATTATGAATGTAAAACACAATTATGAATGTAAAACACTATTATGAATATAAAACACTATTATGAATGTGAAACACTATTATGAATGTAAAACACTATTATGAATGTAAAACACTATTATGAATGTAAAACAAAAACACTATTATGAATGTGAAACACTATTATGAATGTAAAACACTATTATGAATGTAAAACATTGTTATGAATGTAAAACACTATTATGAATGTAAAACATTGTTATGAATGTAAAACACTATTATGAATGTAAAACACCATGAATGTAAAATATTGTTATGAATGTTAAACACTATTATGAATGTAAAACACTATTATGAATGTAAAACAAAAACACTATTATGAATGTAAAACACTATTATGAATGTAAAACACTATTATGAATGTAAAATATTGTTATGAATGTAAAACACTATTATGAATGTAAAACAAAAACACTATTATGAATGTAAAACACTATTATGAATGTAAAACACTATTATGAATGTGAAACACTATTATGAATGTAAAACACTATTATGAATGTAAAACACTATTATGAATGTAAAAAACTATTATGGACACTATTATGAATGTAAAACACTATTATGAATGTAAAACAAAAACACTATTATGAATGTGAAACACTATTATGAATGTAAAACACTATGAATGTAAAACACTATTATGAATGTAAAACACAATTATGAATGTGAAACACTATTATGAATGTAAAACACTATGAATGTAAAACACTATTATGAATGTAAAACACTATTATGAATGTGAAACACTATTATGAATGTAAAACACTATTATGAATGTGAAACACTATTATGAATGTGAAACACTTATTATGAATGTAAAACAGTATTATGAATGTAAAACACTATTATGAATGTGAAACACTTATTATGAATGTAAAACAGTATTATGAATGTAAAACACTATTATGAATGTAAAACACTACTATGAATGTAAAACACTATTGTGAATGTAAAACAAAAACACTATTATGAATGTGAAACACTATTATGAATGTAAAACAGTATTATGAATGTAAAACACTATTATGAATGTGAAACACTATTATGAATGTGAAACACTATTATGAATGTAAAACACTATTATGAATGTGAAACACTGTTATGAATATAAAACACTATTATGAATGTAAAACACTATTATGAATGTAAAACACTATTATGAATGTGAAACACTGTTATGAATATAAAACACTATTATGAATGTAAAACACTATTATGAATGTAAAACACTATTATGAATGTAAAACACTATTATGGACACTATTATGAATGTAAAACACTATTATGAATGTAAAACACTATTATGAATGTAAAATATTGTTATGAATGTAAAACACTATTATGAATACTATTATGAATGTAAAACACTATTATGAATGTAAAATATTGTTATGAATGTAAAACACCTTTATGAATGTAAAACACTATTATGAATGTAAAACAAAAACACTATTATGAATGTAAAACACTAATATGAATGTAAAACAAAAACATAATTATGAATGTAAAACAAAAACACTATTATGAATGTGAAACACTATTATGAATGTAAAACACTATTATGAATGTAAAACACTATTATGAATGTAAAACAAAAACACTATTATGAATGTGAAACACTATTATGAATGTGAAACACTATTATGAATGTAAAACACTATTATGAATGTAAAACACTATTATGAATGTGAAACACTTATTATGAATGTAAAACACTACTATGAATGTAAAACACTATTATGAATGTAAAACAAAAACACTATTATGAATGTGAAACACTATTATGAATGTAAAACACTATGAATGTAAAACACTATTATGAATGTAAAACAAAAACACTATTATGAATGTGAAACACTATTATGAATGTAAAACACTATTATGAATGTAAAACACTATTATGAATGTAAAAAACTATTATGGACACTATTATGAATGTAAAACACTATTATGAATGTAAAACACTATTATGAATGTAAAACAAAAACACTATTATGAATGTGAAACACTATTATGAATGTGAAACACTATGAATGTAAAACACTATTATGAATGTAAAAAACTATTATGAATGTAAAACACAATTATGAATGTAAAACACTATTATGAATATAAAACACTATTATGAATGTGAAACACTATTATGAATGTAAAAAACTATTATGAATGTGAAACACTTATTATGAATGTAAAACACTATTATGAATGTAAAACACTATTATGAATGTAAAACAAAAACACTATTATGAATGTGAAACACTATTATGAATGTAAAACACTATTATGAATGTAAAACACTATTATGAATGTAAAAAACTATTATGGACACTATTATGAATCTAAAACACTATTATGAATGTAAAACAAAAACACTATTATGAATGTGAAACACTATTATGAATGTGAAACACTATGAATGTAAAACACTATTATGAATGTAAAAAACTATTATGAATGTAAAACACAATTATGAATGTAAAACACTATTATGAATATAAAACACTATTATGAATGTGAAACACTATTATGAATGTAAAACACTATTATGAATGTAAAACATTGTTATGAATGTAAAATATTGTTATGAATGTAAAACACTATTATGAATGTAAAACACTATTATGAATGTAAAATAAAAACACTATTATGAATGTAAAACACTATTATGAATGTAAAACACTATTATGAATGTAAAATATTGTTATGAATGTAAAACACTATTATGAATGTAAAAAAAAACACTATTATGAATGTAAAACACTATTATGAATGTAAAACTATTATGAATGTAAAACACTATTATGAATATAAAACACTATTATGAATGTAAAAAACTATTATGGACATTATTATGAATGTAAAACACTATTATGAATGTAAAACACTATTATGAATGTAAAACACTATGAATGTAAAACACTATTATGAATGTAAAACAAAAACACTATTATGAATGTGAAACACTATTATGAATGTGAAACACTATGAATGTAAAACACTATTATGAATGTAAAAAACTATTATGAATGTAAAACACAATTATGAATGTAAAACACTATTATGAATATAAAACACTATTATGAATGTGAAACACTATTATGAATGTAAAACACTATTATGAATGTAAAACACTATTATGAATGTAAAACAAAAACACTATTATGAATGTGAAACACTATTATGAATGTAAAACACTATTATGAATGTAAAAAACTATTATGGACACTATTATGAATGTAAAACACTATTATGAATGTAAAACACTATTATGAATGTAAAACACTATTATGAATATGAAACACTATTATGAATGTGAAACACTATGAATGTAAAACACTATTATGAATGTAAAAAACTATTATGAATGTAAAACACAATTATGAATGTAAAACACTATTATGAATATAAAACACTATTATGAATGTGAAACACTATTATGAATGTAAAAAACTATTATGAATGTGAAACACTTATTATGAATGTAAAACACTATTGTGAATGTAAAACACTATTATGAATGTAAAACAAAAACACTATTATGAATGTGAAACACTATTATGAATGTAAAACACTATTATGAATGTAAAACACTATTATGAATGTAAAAAACTATTATGGACACTATTATGAATCTAAAACACTATTATGAATGTAAAACAAAAACACTATTATGAATGTGAAACACTATTATGAATGTGAAACACTATGAATGTAAAACACTATTATGAATGTAAAAAACTATTATGAATGTAAAACACAATTATGAATGTAAAACACTATTATGAATATAAAACACTATTATGAATGTGAAACACTATTATGAATGTAAAACACTATTATGAATGTAAAACATTGTTATGAATGTAAAATATTGTTATGAATGTAAAACACTATTATGAATGTAAAACACTATTATGAATGTAAAATAAAAACACTATTATGAATGTAAAACACTATTATGAATGTAAAACACTATTATGAATGTAAAATATTGTTATGAATGTAAAACACTATTATGAATGTAAAAAAAAACACTATTATGAATGTAAAACACTATTATGAATGTAAAACTATTATGAATGTAAAACACTATTATGAATATAAAACACTATTATGAATGTAAAAAACTATTATGGACATTATTATGAATGTAAAACACTATTATGAATGTAAAACACTATTATGAATGTAAAACACTATGAATGTAAAACACTATTATGAATGTAAAACAAAAACACTATTATGAATGTGAAACACTATTATGAATGTGAAACACTATGAATGTAAAACACTATTATGAATGTAAAAAACTATTATGAATGTAAAACACAATTATGAATGTAAAACACTATTATGAATGTAAAACACTATTATGAATGTGAAACACTATTATGAATGTAAAACACTATTATGAATGTAAAACACTATTATGAATGTAAAACAAAAACACTATTATGAATGTGAAACACTATTATGAATGTGAAACACTATTATGAATGTAAAACATTGTTATGAATGTAAAACACTATTATGAATGTAAAACACTATGAATGTAAAATATTGTTATGAATGTTAAACACTATTATGAATGTAAAACACTATTATGAATGTAAAACACTATTATGAATGTAAAACAAAAACACTATTATGAATGTAAAACACTATTATGAATGTAAAACACTATTATGAATGTAAAATATTGTTATGAATGTAAAACACTATTATGAATGTAAAACAAAAACACTATTATGAATGTAAAACACTATTATGAATGTAAAACACTACTATGAATGTAAAACACTTATTATGAATGTAAAACAGTATTATGAATGTAAAACACTATTATGAATGTAAAACACTACTATGAATGTAAAACACTATTGTGAATGTAAAAAAAAAAACACTATTATGAATGTAAAACACTATTATGAATGTAAAACTATTATGAATGTAAAACACTATTATGAATATAAAACACTATTATGAATGTAAAAAACTATTATGGACATTATTATGAATGTAAAACACTATTATGAATGTAAAACACTATTATGAATGTAAAACAAAAACACTATTATGAATGTGAAACACTATTATGAATGTGAAACACTATGAATGTAAAACACTATTATGAATGTAAAAAACTATTATGAATGTAAAACACAATTATGAATGTAAAACACTATTATGAATATAAAACACTATTATGAATGTGAAACACTATTATGAATGTAAAACACTATTATGAATGTAAAACACTATTATGAATGTAAAACAAAAACACTATTATGAATGTGAAACACTATTATGAATGTGAAACACTATTATGAATGTAAAACATTGTTATGAATGTAAAACACTATTATGAATGTAAAACATTGTTATGAATGTAAAACACTATTATGAATGTAAAACACTATGAATGTAAAATATTGTTATGAATGTTAAACACTATTATGAATGTAAAACACTATTATGAATGTAAAACAAAAACACTATTATGAATGTAAAACACTATTATGAATGTAAAACACTATTATGAATGTAAAATATTGTTATGAATGTAAAACACTATTATGAATGTAAAACAAAAACACTATTATGAATGTAAAACACTATTATGAATGTAAAACACTATTATGAATGTGAAACACTATTATGAATGTAAAACACTATTATGAATATAAAACACTATTATGAATGTAAAAAACTATTATGGACACTATTATGAATGTAAAACACTATTATGAATGTAAAACAAAAACACTATTATGAATGTGAAACACTATTATGAATGTAAAACACTATGAATGTAAAACACTATTATGAATGTAAAACACAATTATGAATGTGAAACACTATTATGAATGTAAAACACTATGAATGTAAAACACTATTATTAATGTGAAACACTATTATGAATGTAAAACACTATTATGAATGTGAAACACTATTATGAATGTGAAACACTTATTATGAATGTAAAACAGTATTATGAATGTAAAACACTATTATGAATGTGAAACACTTATTATGAATGTAAAACAGTATTATGAATGTAAAACACTATTATGAATGTAAAACACTACTATGAATGTAAAACACTATTGTGAATGTAAAACAAAAACACTATTATGAATGTGAAACACTATTATGAATGTAAAACACTATTATGAATGTAAAACACTATTATGAATGTGAAACACTATTATGAATGTGAAACACTATTATGAATGTAAAACACTATTATGAATGTGAAACACTGTTATGAATATAAAACACTATTATGAATGTAAAACACTATTATGAATGTAAAACACTATTATGAATGTGAAACACTGTTATGAATATAAAACACTATTATGAATGTAAAACACTATTATGAATGTAAAACACTATTATGAATGTAAAACACTATTATGGACACTATTATGAATGTAAAACACTATTATGAATGTAAAACACTATTATGAATGTAAAATATTGTTATGAATGTAAAACACTATTATGAATACTATTATGAATGTAAAACACTATTATGAATGTAAAATATTGTTATGAATGTAAAACACCTTTATGAATGTAAAACACTATTATGAATGTAAAACAAAAACACTATTATGAATGTAAAACACTAATATGAATGTAAAACAAAAACATAATTATGAATGTAAAACAAAAACACTATTATGAATATAAAACACTAGTATGAATGTAAAACATTGTTATGAATGTAAAACACTATTATGAATATCAAACACTATTATGAATATAAAACACTATTATGAATGTAAAACACTATTATGAATGTAAAACACTATTATGAATGTAAAACAAAAACACTATTATGAATGTACAACACTATTATGAATGTAAAACACTATTATGAATGTGAAACACTATTATGAATGTAAAACACTATTATGAATGTGAAACACTATTATGAATGTAAAACACTATTATGAATGTAAAACACTATTATGAATGTGAAACACTATTATGAATGTGAAACACTGTTATGAATATAAAACACTATTATGAATGTAAAACACTATTATGAATGTAAAACACTATTATGAATGTGAAACACTGTTATGAATATAAAACACTATTATGAATGTAAAACACTATTATGAATGTAAAACACTATTATGGACACTATTATGAATGTAAAACACTATTATGAATGTAAAACACTATTATGAATGTAAAACAAAAACACTATTATGAATGTGAAACACTATTATGAATGTGAAACACTATGAATGTAAAACACTATTATGAATGTAAAAAACTATTATGAATGTAAAACACTATTATGAATGTGAAACACTATTATGAATGTAAAACACTATTATGAATGTAAAACACTATTATGAATGTGAAACACTATTATGAATGTGAAACACTGTTATGAATATAAAACACTATTATGAATGTAAAACACTATTATGAATGTAAAACACTATTATGAATGTGAAACACTGTTATGAATATAAAACACTATTATGAATGTAAAACACTATTATGAATGTAAAACACTATTATGGACACTATTATGAATGTAAAACACTATTATGAATGTAAAACACTATTATGAATGTAAAACACTATTATGGACACTATTATGAATGTAAAACACTATTATGAATGTAAAACACTATTATGAATGTAAAATGTGAAACACTATTATGAATGTAAAACACTATTATGAATGTAAAACACTATTATGAATATAAAACACTATTATGAATGTAAAACTAAAACACTATGATGAATGTAAAACACTATTATGAATGTGAAACACTATTATGAATATAAAACACTATTATGAATGTGAAACACTATTATGAATGTAAAACACTATTATGAATGTGAAACACTATTATGAATGTAAAACACTATTATGAATGTAAAACACTATTATGAATGTGAAACACTATTATGAATGTGAAACACTGTTATGAATATAAAACACTATTATGAATGTAAAACACTATTATGAATGTAAAACACTATTATGAATGTGAAACACTGTTATGAATATAAAACACTATTATGAATGTAAAACACTATTATGAATGTAAAACACTATTATGGACACTATTATGAATGTAAAACACTATTATGAATGTAAAACACTATTATGAATGTAAAACACTATTATGGACACTATTATGAATGTAAAACACTATTATGAATGTAAAACACTATTATGAATGTAAAATGTGAAACACTATTATGAATGTGAAACACTGTTATGAATATAAAACACTATTATGAATGTAAAACACTATTATGAATGTAAAACACTATTATGAATGTAAAACACTATTATGGACACTATTATGAATGTAAAACACTATTATGAATGTAAAACACTATTATGAATGTAAAATATTGTTATGAATGTAAAACACTATTATGAATACTATTATGAATGTAAAACACTATTATGAATGTAAAATATTGTTATGAATGTAAAACACCTTTATGAATGTAAAACACTATTATGAATGTAAAACAAAAACACTATTATGAATGTAAAACACTAATATGAATGTAAAACAAAAACATAATTATGAATGTAAAACAAAAACACTATTATGAATATAAAACACTAGTATGAATGTAAAACATTGTTATGAATGTAAAACACTATTATGAATATCAAACACTATTATGAATATAAAACACTATTATGAATGTAAAACACTATTATGAATGTAAAACACTATTATGAATGTAAAACAAAAACACTATTATGAATGTACAACACTATTATGAATGTAAAACACTATTATGAATGTGAAACACTATTATGAATGTAAAACACTATTATGAATGTGAAACACTATTATGAATGTAAAACACTATTATGAATGTAAAACACTATTATGAATGTGAAACACTATTATGAATGTGAAACACTGTTATGAATATAAAACACTATTATGAATGTAAAACACTATTATGAATGTAAAACACTATTATGAATGTGAAACACTATTATGAATGTAAAACACTATTATGAATGTAAAACACTATTATGAATGTAAAAAACTATTATGGACACTATTATGAATGTAAAACACTATTATGAATGTAAAACACTATTATGAATGTAAAACACTATTATGGACACTATTATGAATGTAAAACACTATTATGAATGTAAAACACTATTATGAATGTAAAATGTGAAACACTATTATGAATGTAAAACACTATTATGAATGTAAAACACTATTATGAATATAAAACACTATTATGAATGTAAAACTAAAACACTATGATGAATGTAAAACACTATTATGAATGTGAAACACTATTATGAATATAAAACACTATTATGAATGTGAAACACTATTATGAATGTGAAACACTATTATGAATGTAAAACACTATTATGAATGTAAAACCAATGCCAATGTATTCTGAGTGTGAATGGATGAATTATGACATGTAGTGTTAAAGAGCTTTGAGTGGTTGGAAGACCTTTACAATTACAGTGCATGTACCATTTACATGAGTTACAGGTTGTACATTGTGTCTCAAGTGTAAACAATAAACTTTCTTTTCTCAAATGATCTCTATTAAAAACATAAACTGAATTGAATTAATGTACTGGTAAATGGAAGCATCCCAAAGTCAAAGCGTTCCTGTTTTCAGGTCCAACCAAATCTTTTGGGTGTTAGTCCCAGTACAACAAAGGCAGTATAATATCTAACCACAGAAGGTGCCTATAGTAGAGATATATATTAATACATTATATACAGTATATCATGTATCGCCCATATTCTGTATGTTCTGTACGATAAGCAGTATGAACAGATATGCAGAATATACAGAATGAGTATGATGAGTAATAAATACAAGTGTACTACTTAAAAAGTAATACCTTTAATAACATTACCTGTCATCACAATCACCTCACAGTTCTAAACAGGTGGCCTCAATCCCATATCCGCTAATTAAGAACCCACTTATGGCGATGCCTGAAGTGAACTCGTTTGTATGACACCATGTCCTGATGCACTGAAGGCGGGTTCAAAAGCCAGACATCACAGAGAGGGCTAAGGCGCAGTCATTTGTTCCAATGGTAAAAAAGGAGCACGCAAAAGTGACAATAGTTGTGTAAAGAATAAAAAAGAGATTGTTTATCAGGTTTATCAGGTGTGGTTGCTAACAATGAACAATTGCTTTTTATTTATTTTATAGTTAAAACATTCTCATTGTGTGGTTGTAATGCAGCTTTAATTATTTCAGTTGATGTCAGTATGGCTTGAGCTTCACTCTTGGTTGATGCTCATCAGGCAACCAGCTCTGCTGGGACTGGAAGCGTGGTCCAGTCAGACAGACGGATGTTGGAGGAAAACACCCTGCAGCTGCTCTGCTGCATGAAATTATCGAGAAAAACAAGGAACGGGAAATTTATGCTGCTGCCTCTTTGTGTTCACACTGAGAGAGAGCAAGCTGAGCGGAAACTGATCAGATGTGATCAGAGCCACGTTCAGGACGAGGCCAGCGGTGCAGGGTGGACTCTGTGTGTGTGTGTGTGTGTGTGTGTGTGTGTGTGTGTTTGTGTTCGGGGTGCACGTTCACAGAGCCATAAACTCATTTCCAGAGTCGTGGTCACAGCTCGTCTAAAAATAAAAAAAAACCTCACATATTTTATTTTCAAACTGGAAGTCAGAATCAGAAGCAACAGCAGCTTCAGTTCTTTACAGGAACTATCCTACATTCAGAAAAAAAATACTTCTTTTGTTTCTTATTGTTTTCAGACTGACTTTCATGTTGTTGTATTTCTTTGTGCATAAATCAATATACTTTTCATACATTTTGTATTCATTCTACATTCATTTTCATCCAAATCCATTGAAAACATATATTAATTATGGAAATCTGAGAATCTCTAACTGTTTTCATGCTCATGTGTTTAATTCTGGAGATCAAAGGTCATTAAGGAGCCACTCAGCCCACTAAACTGACTAATTAGTCAGTCAGCGTTGAAAATTATAAAAAAAACACTTCAGGCCAAAAGAACAAATAGCTGCTCATCATCATTAATTAGGTCAGATTAACAAAATCATGACAACACACACTTGTCTGAACTCCATTGTGGCCGATCGTCCACATTCAGGGAGCATTCCCATTAATATGCACTTTTAATGCACTTATTGTAAGTCGCTTTGGATAAAAGCGTCAGCTAAATGACATGTAATATATATGTTAGCCCGCTGCGGCAGTTGCAATACAACAGACACATTAAAAATGGATTTCTGGGGGAGTTGTTCCTTTTCCAATGCGAGTGACGTGGGACAGAGGATGTTGTATGCAGTACCGATTGTAAAGCAAATGATTTACATGTGATTTTGGGTGACACAAATGAATTCAATTGAAATATTATTGATCGGAGATGAATTAATGTGAACAGCAGGCCACAACAACCAATAAAAAAGACAACCAGTCACTGGTCATTTTCTGACTGGTTATTGTCCACTGTGGCTCCAGTTTAATGCCTGATGAAGATCAATGAATGAAAGTTGCTTCGTCGGGAAACCTTATTACAATAAAGTTCATCCATCATCTTCTTTCGATGGAAATAAGAAAACATGTGACGTGGTCATTTCTTTTATCCATCAGATGTCTAATGTTGACTTGATCACCTTAACTTTAGTTTGTGCAGCTTGTCCTGCAGCAGATTAATGCTCCAGAATTAAAGCTGACAAATCCCAAACAAACGACTGACTGACAGATATGTGTGTGTGTTGACATACATATTCAGTGTGGATTGGTTACACTGTCTGTACCTTCAGATTATTACAAGGCTTAGGGTGACACACACACACAAACACACATGAATTATTCATAATTTCTGCAATATACAACATTCAGATCATTGATATAGCAGCAAACATCAATTGGCTGTTAGGATATGATGCAGTAATATCTAGCTGAGCAGAGAATGAATTACTCTCCCTTTGTGTGTGTTGTTACCTTGTATGTGAGTGCATGTACTCACATGTACTCACATGTACTAGCATGTACTCACATGTACTAGCATGTACTCACATGTACTCACATGTACTAGCATGTACTCACATGGACTCACATGTACTAGCATGTACTCACATGTACTCACGTGGACTCACATGTACTCACATGTACTAGCACATGTACTAGCATGTACTCACATGGACTCACATGTACTAGCATGTACTCAGATGTACTCATGTGGACTCACATGTAGTAGCATGTACTCACATTGACTCACATGTACTAGCATGTACTCACATGTACTCACATGGACTCACATGTACTCACATGTACTCACGTGGACTCACATGTACTCACATGTACTAGCATGTACTCACATGTACTAGCATGTACTCACATGGACTCACATGTACTAGCATGTACTCACATGTACTCATGTGGACTCACATGTACTAGCATGTACTCACATGGACTCACATGTACTAGCATGTACTCACATGTACTCACGTGGACTCACATGTACTCACATGTACTAGCATGTACTCACATGGACTCACATGTACTAGCATGTACTCACATGTACTAGCATGTACTCACTTGGACTCACATGTACTAGCATGTACTCAGTTGGACTCACATGTACTAGCATGTACTCACATGTACTCACGTGGACTCACATGTACTAGCATGTACTCACATGGACTCACATGTACTAGCATGTACTCACATGTACTCACGTGGACTCACATGTACTCACATGTACTCACGTGGACTCACATGTACTCACATGTACTCACATGTACTAGCATGTACTCACATGTACTCACATGTACTAGCATGTACTCACATGGACTCACATGTACTAGCATGTACTCACATGTACTCATGTGGACTCACATGTACTAGCATGTACTCACATGGACTCACATGTACTAGCATGTACTCACATGTACTCACGTGGACTCACATGTACTCACATGTACTAGCATGTACTCACATGTACTCACATGTACTAGCATGTACTCACTTGGACTCATATGTACTAGCATGTACTCACGTGGACTCACATGTACTCACATGTACTCACATGTACTAGCATGTACTCACATGTACTCACATGTACTAGCATGTACTCACATGGACTCACATGTACTAGCATGTACTCACATGTACTCATGTGGACTCACATGTACTAGCATGTACTCACGTGGACTCACATGTACTAGCATGTACTCACATGTACTCACGTGGACTCACATGTACTAGCATGTACTCACGTGGACTCACATGTACTAGCATGTACTCACATGTACTCACGTGGACTCACATGTACTAGCATGTACTCACTTGGACTCACATGTACTAGCATGTACTCACTTGGACTCACATGTACTAGCATGTACTCACTTGGACTCACATGTACTAGCATGTACTCACATGTACTCACGTGGACTCACATGTACTAGCATGTACTCACATGGACTCACATGTACTAGCATGTACTCACATAGACTCACATGTACTAGCATGTACTCACATGTACTCACATGTACTAGCATGTACTCACATAGACTCACATGTACTAGCATGTACTCACATGTACTCACATGTATGAGCATGTACTCACATGGACTCACATGTACTAGCATGTACTCACATGTACTCACGTGGACTCACATGTACTCACATATACTAGCATGTACTCACATGGACTCACATGTACTCACATATACTAGCATGTACTCACATTCAATTCAATTCAGTTTATTTTATATAGCCCCGAATCACAAATTACAAACTTTACAATCTGTACACATAAGACATCCGCGACCTTTGACCTCTCATCAGATCAGGAAAAACTCCCAAAAAAACAGAAAAAACCCTTTCAGGGAAAAAAAGGGAAGAAACCTTCAGAAGAGCAACAGAGGAGGATCCCTCTCCCCGGATGGACAGAAGCAATAGATGTCATGTGACCAGATGAACAGTGTTACAAAGTTATAACACATTATATGTATATGACAGCAATTGTGAATAATTAGTAGTAGGAATGGACCACAATTCAGATAACAACAATCCATCAGCAGGGGCATGGCAGGGGGCAGGGCCATTGGGAAGGAGGCCAGGTCCAGGCCAGGGGCTGGATGCAGGAAGCAAGGGTATGGGGTTAGGACCCAGGACCAGCTTCAGGCACAGCCAGGTGAGGCGAGAAAGCACAGAGACTCCGGGGAAGAAGTAGAGTTAGTAATGTGCAATGAAGAGACGTAAAGGAGAGAGAGAAGAGGAGATAGGTGCTCAGTGTATCCTAAAACATCCCCCAGCAGCCTATAAGCCTATAGCAGCATATCATGGGGCTCGACCAGGGCAAACCTGATTCAGCCCTAACTATAAGCACTATTAAAGAGGAAAGTCTTAAGTCTATTCTTGAATGAGGTGACTGTGTCTGCCTCCCGGACTGAAAGTGGAAGCTGGTTCCATAAAAGAGGAGCTTGATAACTGAAGGCTCTGGCTCCCATCCTACTTTTTAGGACTCTAGGAACCACAAGTAGCCCCGCATTTAGTGAGCGCAGCTCTCTAGTGGGGCAATATGGTACTACAAGCTCCTTAAGATATGATGGTGCATCACCAATCAAGGCTTTGTAGGTGAGGAGAAGAATTTTAAATGTGATTCTTGATTTTACAGGGAGCCAGTGCAGAGCAACTAATACAGGAGTCATGTGATCTCTTTTCTTAGTTTTTGTGAGTACACGAGCTGCAGCATTCTGGATCAACTGGAGGGATTTAAGAGACTTATTAGAGCAGCCTGATAATAAGGAGTTGCAGTAATCTGATCTGGAAGTAACAAACGCGTGAACCATCTTTTCTGCATCTTTTTGAGACAAGATGTGCCTGATTTTTGAAATGTTACGTAGATGAAAAAATGCAATCCTTGAGATTTGCTTCACGTGGAAGTTAAAGGACAAGTCTCTGTCAAAGATAACTAGAGATTCTTTACAGTGGTGTTGGATGCCAGGGCAATGCCATCTACAGAAACCACATCACCAGATAATTGATCTCTGAGGTGTTCAGGGCCCAGTAAAATAACTTCAGTTTTGTCTGAGTTTAACATCAGGAAGTTGCAGGTCATCCATGTTTTTATGTCTTTAAGACATTATTGAATTTTAGCGAGCTGGTTGGTCTCCTCTGGTTTGATCGATAGATATAATTGAGTGTTTCCAAAATAGTCACATTTGCCTGTATCATGTTTTCCTATTCTTTGCAGTGTACTGTTAAGCACAGTGTGTCCAAATCTAACACTGTTTCCTCTCTTCCGTCCTGCATATCTAATTTCTACCACTTTCCTCTAAACTCTATAAAATCTTAATTTTCTGTCCTCCTCCCATTCAATTTTTTCAATTCAGTTTATTTTGTATAGCCCAATATCACAAATTACAAATTGGCCTCAGAGGGCTTTACAATCTGTACACATACGACATCCCTGACCTTTGACCTCACATTGGATCAGGAAAAACTCCCCAAAAATAACCTTTGACAGGGAAAAAAGGGAAGAAACCTTCAGGAGAGCAACAGAGGAGGATCCCTCTCCCCGGATGGACAGATGAATAGATGTCATGTGTATTTACAAAGTTACATAAACACATTACATGAATATGACAATGTATGAATGAAACTCACGTTGCTTCTGCCACCTTTCCTTCAACTTTTTTTAGTAATACTGTTGGTTTCTGATTTGCTGAAGTTGACTGCAAAATTAGTGCATTCCCTCGGACTGTTTTCTCCTAGCCTCTGCCCCCGGTACAACCCTGCTTGTTTGGACTTCTCCACCTGGCCCTCTGTCCCCGGTACAACCCTGCTTGTTTGGACTTCACCACCGGGCCTCTACCCAGGTAAGACCCTGCTTGTTTGGACTTCTCCACCTGGCCTCTGCCCCGGTACAACCCTGCTTGTTTGGACTTCTCCACCTGGCCTCTACCTTGGTAAGACCCTGCCCGTTTGGACTTCTCCACCTGGCCTCTTCCCCGGTACAACCCTGTTTGTTTGGACTTCTCCACCTTGCCTCTGACCCCGGTAAGACCCTGCCCGTTGGGACTTCTCCACCTGGCCTCTGCCCGGTAAGACCCTGCTTGTTGGGACTTCTCCACCTTGCCTCTGACCCCGGTAAGACCCTGCCCGTTGGGACTTCTCCACCTGGCCTCTGCCCGGTAAGACCCTGCCCGTTTGGACTTCTCCACCTGGCCTCTTCCCCGGTACAACCCTGTTTGTTTGGACTTCTCCACATGGCCTCTACCCCAGTAAGACCCTGCTTGTTTGGACTTCTCCACATGGCCTCTACCCCAGTAAGACCCTGCTTGTTTGGACTTCTCCACCTGGCCTCTGCCCCCGGTAAGACCCTGCTTGTTTGGACTTCTCCACCTGGCCTCTGCCCCCGGTAAGACCCTGCTTGTTTGGACTTCTCCACCTGGCCTCTGCCCCGGTAAGACCCTGCTTGTTTGGACTTTTCCACCTGGCCTCTACCCCGGTAAGACCCTGCTTGTTTGGACTTCTCCACCAGGCCTCTGCCCCGGTAAGACCCTGCTTGTTTGGACTTCTCCACCTGGCCTCTGCCCCGGTAAGACCCTGCTTGTTTGGACTTCTCCATGTGGCCTCTGCCCCCAGGTAAGACACTGCCCGCACCAATCACCAGTTCCTTGTATGTGTCACGTATTTGTCAATAAACCGTATTCTGATCATTCCGGTCATGCCTCCTGCCTGTTGGGCCGGCCTCCTGCCTCCGTGGCCCTGCTGATGCTCCTCTTCTCTCTTCCTCCTTCTGTTTCATGGATTGTGGAAATCTGGATCGTGGCCCATGCCTACTACTCATTATTCATACATTCTGTTATATTCACTGAATATGTTGTAACTCTGTAACGCTGTTCATCTGTAGACATGACATCTATTGCTTCTGTCCATCCGGGGAAAGGGATCCTCCTCTGTTGCTCTACAGAAGGTTTTTTCCCTGTGAAAGTTTTTTTTCTGTTTTTTTGGGGAGGTCAGTATGTGTACAGATTGTAAAGCCCTCTGAGGTAAATTTGTAATTTGTAATTTTGGGCTATACAAAATAAACTGAATTTAATTGAATGATAAGATGAAGTTGACCAGGAGTTTAGTCTTAGTGGTGACATGCACTCGGGTGATGATTGTCAACACAAACAGCACCCGAGTGCATGTCATGATGGTGTTGTCTGCTTCCTGGACCTGGTAAAGTTGGAATACTCTACCATTCCAGCTCTGAGATTTTGATGATGGGGAGCTTAGTGGAGACATTATAGTCTCTTGAACAGAATTAGCAGCGGCTGAAATTTAAAACACAGAGTAAGTCACACTAAGTAAGCCTACTTTTCCAAGGTGTTGCCAAGGTGATATGATATTTGCATTAACGAGCTGTTGAGCGGGTGTACCTCATGAAATGGTGCATATACACACACACACACATATATTAATGCCAGTAACAGAGTTTTAAATGTTTTAATAACTGGGCTGGGGTGTATAACAGTGTTGATGACTGCACACCAGGAGAGGTATGATAATTCAGTCTATAAATGTATTCAAATGATCCCACTGGTTACAATAGTGACCAGACATAAAATACACGTCATCTATTTTTTTCCTATCTATTGATTGTTTTATTACGAAGGGTTACTATTGACCTATGCAGAGAAAGCTCACTCACAGTTGTACGTCAATCTAAACATGGTCACGGTGTGTTTGACCGGAGAAAACATTCTCATACGTAGTCTGTTGTGTTGGCTGTAGCTCATGGGGATGAGTGGTCGTTCGATCCCCGCTCTCCCCATAATGCATGTCAAAGTGTCCTTGAACAAGATACTGAACCTCCAGTTACTCCCCGGGTGCTTCACTCCTTAATAACTAAGTATGGGTCAAATGCAGAGATGGGATCAATAAACGTGTACATTTCTTTCTGCAGCCAGAGACTAGCAAGTAATTTACTTCACAAACTCACATCCCTCTCACGCTGTTTTCTATGGCGGCTGGTCTACGCAAGGTAAACAATCAATTTGATTGCCTCAATTGAGTGAAGCTATTGCCATATTAACTAGATTATCAGCGACCATCAACCATTTAATGATGCCCGCAGTAGTTTTTTTTCCCATCCAACTATTCTCTAAAACAGGGTTTCTAAAAGTCAATGTGTGAAAATATGCTATGTATGTCCTGGATGAACAAACCTGTCTATCCACAAAACAAGGAGGGATCTACCTATATGGTGTAGAATCTGTGCCTTTGCATCAAATCAGTTTTAGCTGAGCATTGTATTGTAAGTGAATTGAAATGAAAGGTTTTGTCTCTCAATTCTGGTGTTGAAAATGGTTAATATCAGAGTTAAAATATCATAATGACCTGGAACACACTGCCAGGCCACATACAGTATATATATATATATATATATATATATATATGTGTGTGTGTGTGTGTGTGGGGGGGGGGGTCTGCAGGCATCGCCCAGTGTAGCCGCAAGGAAACGGCAGCTGTCTGAATGCATCACCACACACTGTTTTGAAGAATACACACACACACACACTCACACACACACGCACACACACACAAACACACACGCACACACACACACTCACACATACATACATATTAAATTGTTAGTTACTTATCGTAAGTCCATATTCTATGAGTTAAGTAGTAGCTGCATTATCATTTGCCATGCCATAATTCTGGACTCCCCCATATACTATAGAGCCATCATAGCTCTCTTGATGTCCATGGTAAGCTCGAGGAAGAAAGCCCTGGCCACCAAAATATTATTTTGCACTGCCACCTGAGCGACACACTGGTACGAGCGGTCAGTGAACCTGTTTACCAGGAGACAGGAGGGTAGTTTGCCAGGGTCGGAAATAAACTCCTCCCTGAAGGGTCGGCACTCAGTAGCGAGGCCACAGCAGAGGACGTCTGGCTTGCGGCTCCTGCTCGTAGACAACTCCCCATAAGAGTACGCCAGCAGGGGCAGGTTGTTCTGCCGGCATCACAACGTCCAGCTCATCTGTCCAGGAGGCAGACACAGTCATCTCATTTAAGAGTAGACTTTCAATTCAACTCAATTCAGTATATTTTGTATAGCCCAATATCACAAATTACAAATTTACCTCAGAGGGCTTTACAATCTGTACACATACGACATCCCTGACATTTGACATCACATAGAATCAGGAAAAACTCCCCAAAAATAACCTTTGACAGGGAAAAAAGTGAAGAAACCTTCAGGAGAGCAACAGAGGAGGATCCCTCTCCCCGGATGGACAGAAGCAATA
The DNA here is from genome assembly GCF_009769545.1 of Cyclopterus lumpus. Taxonomy (NCBI): domain Eukaryota; kingdom Metazoa; phylum Chordata; class Actinopteri; order Perciformes; family Cyclopteridae; genus Cyclopterus; species Cyclopterus lumpus. Next base: position 20,794,682 of record NC_046977.1, read on the forward strand.
GATGTCATGTGTACAGAATGAACAGCTTAAGACTTTCCTCTTTAATAGTGCTTATAGTTAGGGCTGAATCAGGTTTGCCCTGGTCCAGCCCCTTGATATGCTGCTATAGGCTTATAGGCTGCTGGGGGATGTTTTAGGATACACTGAGCACCTATCTCCTCTTCTCTCTCTCCTTATGGATGAATTGACATCTCTCCATTGCACCTTATTAACTCTGCTTCCTCCCCGGAGTCGTTGTGACTTCACGTCTCATAGGGTCCATTGGACCTGGAGGTGTCTTATGCCTGGTGAGCCGGCCTCCCATTGGCCCTGCTGATGCCCCGCCCCCTCCTCTCTACCTCCTTCTGTTTCATGGATTGGAGTTCCATTCATACATTGTCATATTCATGTAATGTGTTTATGTAACTTTGTAAATGCTGTTCATTCTGTACACATGACATCTATTCATCTGTCCATCCGGGGAGAGGGATCCTCCTCTGTTGCTCTCCTGAAGGTTTTTTCCCTTTTTCTTGGGTGTTTTTCCTGATCTGATGTGAGGTCAAAGGTCAGGGATGTCATATGTGTACATATTGTAAAGCACTCTGAGGCAAATTCGTAATTTGTGATATTGGGCTATACAAAATAAACTGAATTGAAAAGTTGCTGCATGGACCGCCCGTGTGGACGTTCACAGCAGGGAGGAAGGCCGACGGAGCTCAAGGCAGTTGGTGAATCACCGCTAGAACTCTATCTTCTTTACCTATTCACTTGTTGACTGCTTGACGTTGAAGAAAGTGAGAGAACCAAACTGATACTGTAAAGTGAGTGAGAGAGATTCTGAAAAGTAAAAGTAAAAGTTGACATTTATTGTCAAGAGAAAGACAGAAAAAGGGGGGTGTCACTACTCTTTAGTTTTGAATGAGTAGGACCCAAACAAGCCCAACACACCTCTGTTTGAACTTCTGTTGTGCTACCATCACATGTTACCAGATGATTTGCACAAATGTATACGCTGCTCATACATTATTGTACGTGTAACATGTTTGTGCAAACATCACATATGTACGAATTGCATTTGTAATGTCCCCAACACTACTTCAAATCACAGTTTTCTGATCTGACAGGGTTTAGACACAAACGTGACTTGGTTAGATTAGGAAACATAGTAGTTTGGGTTGAGGGAACTACTTCATTGAGCTGACTTAGTCACCATGGTTAAAATATGAACTCTTTGGTTAAGGTTGGGGAATAATTGTGGCGACTGTGAGTAGAAAAAGGAAACAAACAGCAGTGTCCTGTTCCAAAGTCTCACATTTTGTTGAATGAGCCATCCAGTCGACTTTGTCGCTCTACAACACCGTCACACTACTTCTTCCTTTGATTCCAAGAGTCATACTTCTTACGGCTGCTCAAGGCCTTTGACTGATGCTTTCATGTTTCTTTGGAGGACAGTCAAACTGTCTGAGATAATGATGTATATAAGACAATATAAAACAAAGTGCATTTCATTTTCTTGAAGTTGAAATCTACCTCTGCTGACTGGACTCTTCCTCCATTTTAGAAGAAGAATGTATGATCTGTAGCGGAGCCCGGAGGTCAGAGCTAAAATGAGATCGGACCTCAGCACAGTTTAATCCAGAGTGACATCCCAGCAGCCAAATGTGCTACTCAGACTGAAGAATGTGCTGCTGTTGGTATTTAGAGAGAAAAAAACAAACCAAACGCCTGCAGAACATGATGAGTGTGGACAGAGCGAGGAGGAGGGTCATAGTGTGACCTTATGACCTCTTGTGTCAGAATAAGGCTAGGGCAGACTCCAGGTCAGATGTTCTTCTTCAGTGGCGGAAACACCCTCAACAACACACAAGTAAGGCAAGGCTAGTTTATTTGTTTGCACATTTCAACAAGGCAATTCACATAAACACATATAAAAAGTGTCAAAACATAATGCAAAAGAAAAGAGGATTTAATAAGAATTAAGAACATTTATTAAACCATTAAAACAGTCAGTAAGGCATTGAAAAGCTAAAAAAATAGAATAAAAGTTGCAGTCCATCCATCCATCCATCCATTATCAGCTCTTATCCGGGGTCGGGTCGCGGTGGCAGCAGGTTCAGCAGGCCGACCCAGGCTTCCCTCTCACCCGCAACACTTTCCAGCTCATTCTGGGGGATCCCGAGGCGTTCCAAGGCCAGCCGGGAGATATAATCCCTCCAGCGTGTCCTCGGTCTTCCCCGGGGCCTCCTACCAGTTGGACGTGCCCGGAAAACCTCTAATGGGAGGCGTCCAGGAGGCATCCTGACTAGATGCCCGAACCACCTCAGCTGACTCCTTTGGACACGAAGGAGCAGCGACTCGACTCCAAGCTCCCCCCTGATGTCCGAGCTCCTTACCCTATCTCTAAGGCTGAGCCCGGCCACCCTACGGAGGAAGCTCATTTCGGCCGCTTGTATCCGAGATCTCGTTCTTTCGGTCACGACCCAGAGTTCGTGACCATAGGTGAGGGTTGGAACGTAGACCGACCAGTAAATGGAGAGCTTTGCCTTCCGGCTCAGCTCCCTCTTCACCAAGACGGACCGGTACAGCGCCTGTTTTACTGCTGCAGTCCTGTTTAATAAATAAAATACAGTAGTGAAATCCAGAAATGTATTAATATTCTTGAATCTGGCTCAATTAAAGGCAACAGCAAACAGTTGGTGTCATTGGCCATCTGAACACTTTACTTACTTTTTTGCAATCATGTTCAGTAATTTACACATTTAATATTATGACCATCCAGACAAAGACAGTTGCTTTACAATAGAGTGAGAAACACCAATATGTGAGGACATTTGTGACTGCGCTCTCTTTACTGATCAGAGAAGAAAACGTGACGGTACAGGAGGCATTTTGAGTTGAAGCTTATTGAAATGTAATGTGATAATACTCCAAAGTTGCCACCAGCAGCTCCATCAGTCTGAGTTCTACAAAGGTTTGAAAAGGTGAGGCACAATGCCAAGGATTCTCAGTTTATTTAACTTAAAACACATGTGAGATTTGTTAGATTTTCTTTGACGACACTAAACAAAAGCTTAATACTCTCCCTGGAAGACTTTTGTGGCTAGATGTTCTTGACAGAGCAGCCTGGAAACAGAAACACTGTTCAAATAAAAGCAGCTAGATCCTCACTTCAGAAGCATTTAATGACACCAATGATTAATTCATCATCAGAATTGTTGATAATAATTAAGTGATTAATCAACTAATTAACTCGACTGCTGCTCGAGGGAGCCAATCAGTGTCTTTTCAAACAATCTCGAAAATCAATGCACAAGACCCCGAGTAAACTGGAGCCAGAGACTACTATACCAGAAACAGAGCTTTAATTGACCATGCATGAAATAGAAAAACTCAACAAGAGTGTCAATAGAAGGCCTAAATGTCGATAACAAATAGGAGGGGGGGGGGGGGGGGGGGGGGGGGGACAGTATACATTTAATACATGAATCAAAAGAAATGAACAAACAAAGAAAAGAAACAACAGTGTAGAGCTGGGCGTCAAACTAAAAGTAAATTGTCTCAAGACATAGGCAAATTATGAATAAACTACCACTGCACTCAAATAAAATGTACCTACTCACAGACTCAAACCCCACAATACAATACCGAAAGCAAGATGGCTACTCTACCACTCGGTCTCTCCTTCAGCACAAAGCCTCACAAGAAACCGATAACAGAGGCCCATTCAATTGAGTCTTTAAAAAGGACACACACATGTAATAGGTCTGGGGAAAACAGTGGTGGGCTCCTCTAAAGTCTTTCTAGACTGGAACGCGCTCCCCTCCCCCAGTCGAAGACACCAAGGTGACTGGAATATATTTCTTGGCTGATGAGCCGAAGCACTCAGTCCAAGTTTTCGTCCCTCCCAACTTTGGCAACAGTTTGAGGAAAGCCCTTTCCTGTTACATGACAAAGCCAGGCCCATCAATTAATGTTTTATTTTGTTCTGTTAGTTCTGGGCCTGCACAGAGCCATAATCTGATTTACCAAATCTGTTGCCAAACATAATTTTTCCCATAATGTTGACATATGACAAAACATTGGTTCTTTCATGTTTCACAAAAATTCCTCACAGATCTCACTTGAGTCAAATAAAATGCCTTAAATAACACATGCAGTTGATCAACATATTTGCAATGAGTTGGTGGATGAAATCTTGTTTCATTTTGACCAACTAGTCTCCTGTAAAATAATACCAATACAAACAGACTACTCAAAGCTCTTTAACACACACTTCATTCACCCATTCACACACTGATGATGCTAACAGTGTTACCTGAAAGGGAACCAGAGGGTTCTGCCACCACACCGTGGGTCAGTTAGCGTAATCAGCTGCCACCACATTATGGGTGCAGTGCAGAGCATCAACATCCATGCACTACAAGGCACAGAGAAGCTCTAATTACAACATTCTCTGTAGCCATTACTGTACTACATCTTTACACAGCAAATAGTTGTTTGTTGCAATAGTAATGTTTTTGAATATCAACTGTAGCACCTTTATGTGTGTGTTCTTGCTCTAATCTCTCTAAGTCAGAAGAGACTTAGGAATCTTCCAATCAGACGGAGAAAAAAAAAGTGAGAGTCAGATTCTCACTTTACTGACATTTAAATCAGGTACATCACACACACACACACACACACACACACACACACACAGAGTTCTTAGCGGTTCATGGTGACTCAGTGCATCTGTGGGCGGAGCATCTGAGTCACCCTTAAACAACCACAGAGCCAATAATACATTCCTCCATCCATGCACATCTCCGCCATTCCTCCCTCATCCCTTCATGAGGTTCAAATCAACATTGATTCTGAAAATTATTTTCTCGTCAGATTTATTATTGTTTTAAAAACAAATGTGGGATTTTTCCTCGGTAAACAAACAAATGTTTGGTTGCATAACACGTTAGCTTTTCACTAGTTTGTTAAATTTACTTTCACACACAAACTCACTACATGTAATATGACTATTCTGTGGTCCAGTCATTCATTCATTGAGTTAAATTAATAATTTCCATGTTTTCATTGTTATCATTTGTTCAAACAAATCCACTGAACATGCAATAAGGTAAAAGGGTAATAAAAAATACACAAACTCAGTCTTTGATTAGTTCAACAAATAATGCTATTAATGTTTACACATGTGTTTACAGTCTTCTGTCATACATGTCTTTTTTCAGTTTCAGTTTTATTTCTAGTCAGCATCGCCATAGCAACTTCAAATTTAAAGCCCAAACAAAGACACAAAACTTTCCCTGTGTGTGTGTGTGGTTATGTAAGAGGCAGTAACTCTTTTAGTCAGAGTGAGAGAGAACGAGTGAGGAAGCAGACCAATCAGAGGGCTTTGTCTGAACATCTGTCAACCACTGAGACAGATGTCAAATTCATGTTATCCGGGATGGATGGTAGCGGTGGGAAAGATTCCCATATGTATGCTAGACTACTGATATAGTGTTGATAACAGTTAACGGAGTTGGTTGTGTGAGAGTTACACATAGTATAATAGTGTATGAATGTGTGTCCAAAAGGGTAAATGTTGGCATGTAATGTAAAGCACTTTGATGTGTTGGACGACTACAAAGGTAACCTTGTCGTCACTATGGATTAATAATCTAAATTAGAAACTTTTGTATGGAATTTTTCATTTTACTTTCATAGTTGTAACCCACAAAATACAGTCCAAATATGTTAATATCCAGACATTTCTTTTCATATTCATAAAGGCATATTGACAAAAATACACGATTTTGCAAATATTCATAATTTACTCTAGAAACACATTCCAATTTCACACACAAATGTTATAGTCGTGGATCCATTCATACAGGTAAATTGAGTTTTGCACATTAGTGGGTCTTCCTGTCTGTTTGTGGGCAACGTGAGATTCATTCATCCGTTTTTGCGTAATTTCTTGTCCAATTCGTAGATCTCTAGAAAAATCCACAAATCCCTCACATGAACTACAGCTACAGGCTGCAGACATTAGCATTCAACAGGAGACAACCGCCTGGCTTCAACAAGGAGATGAGAGACATCATGGAAACTCTCTATTTAACACTACAGTTGTGATTCAGTATCAGGCTAATCATTGTGATCTCCAGGCGATGTGCTGTGCTTACTTAACTTTGGTCTACTTACTGGTGTTACCTGTTTGCTAACTCACTGTTCAATTCAATTCAGTTTATTTTGTATAGCCCAAAATTACAAATTACAAATTTGCTTCAGAGGGCTTTACAATCTGTACACATACGACATCCCTGACCTTTGACCTCACATTGGATCAGGAAAAACTCCCAAAAAATAGAAAAAACCTTTCTGGGTAAAAAAGGTAAGAACCCTTCAGGAGAGCAACAGAGGAGATGTCATGTGTACAGAATGAACAGTGTTACAGAGTTACATAAACACATTACATGAATATGACAGAAATTATGAATAATGAGTAGTAGGCATGGACCACGATCCAGACCTCCACAATCCATGAAACAGAAGGAGGAAGAGAGAAGGGCCATGGAAGTAGGCAGGGTCAATGAGGCAGGAGGCCAGCCCACCAGGCAGGAGGCATCGTGAAAGAGGCGTGGCCAATGAGGCCAGGCCTTGGAGGCAGGAGACACAAAGAAGGAGGCAGGGCCATTGGGAAGGAGGCCAGGGGCAGGATGCAGGAAGCAGGATGCAGGGGCAACGAGTCAGGGGGCAGGGCCCAGGAGCCCGGACCGGCTCCAGACACAGCCAATGATAGCAGAATAATAGAAACATTATGACTACTAATGATAACAGCAGCAGCGTATAGAGTTAATGATGATAAAAGCAGTAGTGATAGTATTAAAAATGTGATTTATATTATTATAAGTAGCAGCGGGTGTCACGGCAGTAGGCAGGACCATGGTTCAGTTATAACAACAATCCATGGAAATCTGCAAGGCCAGAAAGCACAAAGACTCGAGAAAGCCAAGTTCGTAATGTGCATTAATGGGACATGATTATAAACAGATGGAGAAGAGCATAGTGTTTCCTAGGAAGTCCCCAAGCAGTCTGAACCTCTAGCAGCATATCTAGGGGCTGGTCTAAGGCTCACCTGATTCAACCCAAGCTTTATTATGTAATATAATATAATTGAGTTTTATAAACTTAGGTCCCCCACGCCGCTCTCCCACCTGCCGGATACAGGCGCTTGAACGATAGGCAAAACCACCACGACCCTCATTCACCATTCTGACGCTTCGAAAGTCTCTTCATATCCCACTTTTTGGAGTGGACAGTCTCTTTATCGAAGAAGGCAACCACCTAAAGCACCACACCCTTCTCGCTCTCCGAGCCCCCAGAGTACTAAAAGTTCCAATCTATTGTTTCATTCTGTTTTCTGCTGTCCCCCTCCACCTCTTCCCCCACCCTTACCCTCGCTAGCGCCACCTATCCCACCTTAACGGCTCCCCTTTTTTCCACAGATTCGTCAGCAGCCAGTTCCACCATCCTTCTGACTTATTTTCCACCTACCAGTTTCACTTTAGCCACTACATTTACCTCCAGCGCACCGAGTCACATTCGCTCCACCACTATGACGACGGACCCCATCACACACTCAGGTAACCGATTCTCGTCACTAAACTAAATCAACCTTTCTCAATTAAACAAATTAATATACACACAATCCCCAGAGCTGCACTAACTGCACTTGTCCGCTGTGCACTCAAACAGCCTCTTCCCACCTACTCCAAGGAACTCAGAGCAGTCATATTGGCATACACTTTCCCCCCGCACAGCAACGTCATTTGCCCAGACCGCAGGCCTGAGTCGGCCAACTAAAGGTTTGGCGGCAACCTTTTATACATACCACATTACATTCGCATCTGAAGCTAACGGTCGCTTGCTATCAGGAATATACCGAGACCCCAAGTTATATCGTCGGGTCTTCGGCAGCTTGCTCTTCCCCCGAATTGCGAGCTTGCTGCGCACCATCCCATCTGGCCACCATACGTAACCTCACATTCCTCGAACCCCCATATGTACATCCCTTTATCCTTCTCACCACGACCATAATCCCTACATTCCTTCATTCCACGACCCTCACCCCATATCCCACCCGTATGAATTAATGTTCTACTAATGCACACTAATGCACACTACTAACGTTGCTTGATCCCGTCGTTGTGCTTTCTCGCCCCACAGGTTTCCATTGACCGTGATTACATCCGGACCGTGGTGCAGCCTGACATCCACTGACAAAAAAACAAACTACTTATTTGCCTGGGCGTTACAATCTGTACACATACGACATCCCTGTCACAGGACCTCACAAATTGGATCAGGAAGAACTATGAATAATGATCACGATCCAGATTTCCACAATCCATGTAAACAGAAGGAGGTAGAGAGGAGGGGCCCACACTCACAAGTCTCCACCCCCGCCATTCCCTTAAGCCAACAGACACCAGCAGTCTATCTGTTCACTTCCTATGTTCATCATCTTTGTTATTTGGAGTTCCCTGCTACCTGTTTGCATTTGGACTTTCTGCTTGAAACACCTTTTCTTCATAAATTATTGAACTGCACCAATCTGCCTGTCTTTATCTTCGTTCGGGTCCTTCACCTGCTGACTGCTCTCAAATTGTGACATTGCTTCCACTTACTGTACCTGTGAAAATAAAATAGAAATTAAGACTGAATATCAGACTTATTTATTTGTATAATTATACAAATTATATAATTATCAATATTGGTCCAAAATGAATTCAACATTCTGTTATTTGATTTGAAAAGGTATATTGTTTTGGTCTAAAAAGTCCCTCATTTGAAATTGGCATGAAACAGCAGTGAGCATTCGACTGAAGATTTATCGGAGCTGAAAGTACGGCAACAACAGGCGCTGGAGTTTGTTGTCAACCCTCATTTATTCACTAACATCTTTATTTTTAAATAACAGAATTATCAGGGAGCAGAAACAGAGAAATAACAAAAGTGAGAGAACACCAATACAGTTCTGAGTGTGTTGAGGTGTGGGTGGAGGGGGTATTAGTCACCAGAAATGGCACAGAGTTTCTCTCTCAGTAAGTGGGTCACTCCATCTGGAGCAGAATATGGAAAAACCGCAACATGTTTTCTACCAAATGATTTAAAACATTTCTGTGCAGGGTTAATATGACGAAAAAAAACCCTGAATGATTGACAGTCTACTAAAGCTGGACTGTGTTCCTCATTAATTTGAAGTATATTGATTTCATACACCTATTAACTGAAGTTTTGAGATTAAGGTAGTTTTAATAGTGAGCTTTGTGCTCCTGACACTTGATCCAGTTGGTCTGTTAGTCAGCATTCATTCTGAAATATTTATCTAAAATAATATAATTTTTAAATAAAAAAAAATCTTTTTTATTGATTTAGCAAATACCTTATACGGGAATGAAGAACAGTACCACACCAAAGAAGTTGTGGTATACATGACATAAGGGGAGGTATGGTATACAGATTCAATCAGACGAAAAAGATCCCAAAGACAACAACCACGATAATAGTATGTAACAAGAGCGGGTTACATCCCCCCACAGTACTAATGACGAGCCCACTCAAGGTATCGCTTTGATTCATACGCTGATGGGAGGAGCTACCATGCAAGGTACCACCTGTCCATCAGGACTAACTAACATTCATACACTGATGGGAGGAGCTACCATGCAAGGTACCACCTGTCCATCAGGACTATCTAACATTCACACACTGATGGGAGGAGCTACCATGCAAGGTACCACCTGTCCATCAGGACTAACTAACATTCATACACTGATGGGAGGAGCTACCATGCAAGGTACCACCTGTCCATCAGGACTAACTAATATTCATACACTGATGGGAGGAGCTACCATGCAAGGTACCACCTGTCCATCAGGACTATCTAACATTCACACACTGATGGGAGGAGCTACCATGCAAGGTGCCACCTGTCCATCAGGGCTAACTAACATTTTCAATTCAATTCAATTCAGTTTATTTTGTATAGCCCAATATCACAAATTACAAATTTGCCTCAGAGGGCTTTACAATCTGTACACATACGACATCCCTGACCTTTGACCTCACATCGAATCAGGAAAAACTCCCCAAAAATAACCTTTGACAGGGGAAAAAGGGAAGAAACCTTCAGGAGAGCAACAGAGGAGGATCCCTCTCCCCGGATGGACAGATGAATAGATGTCATGTGTACAGAATGAACAGCATTACAAAGTTACATAAACACATTACATGAATATGACAATGTATGAATGGAACTCCAATCCATGAAACAGAAGGAGGTAGAGAGGGGGGGGGGGGCGGGGCATCAGCAGGGCCAATGGGAGGCCGGTTCACCAGCATCAGACACCTCCAGGTCCAATGGACCCTATGAGATGTGAAGTCACAACGACTCCGGGGAGGAAGCAGAGTTAATAAGGTGCAATGGAGAGATGTAAATGTATCCATAAGGAGAGAGAGAAGAGGAGATAGGTGCTCTTTGTATCCTAAAACATCCCCCAGCAGCCTATAAGCCTATAGCAGCATATCAAGGGGCTCGACCAGGGCAAACCTGATTCAGCCCTAACTATAAGCACTATTAAAGAGGAAAGTCTTAAGTCTATTCTTGAATGAGGGGACTGTGTCTGCCTCCAGGACTGAAAGTTGAAGCTGGTTCCATAAAAGAGGAGCTTGATAACTGAAGGCTCTGGCTCCCATCCTACTTTTTAGGACTCTAGGAACCACAAGTAGCCCCGCATTTAGTGAGCGCAGCTCTCTAGTGGGGCAATATGGTACTTCAAGCTCCTTAAGATATGATGGTGCATCACCAATCAAGGCTTTGTAGGTGAGGAGAAGAATTTTAAATGTGATTCTTGATTTTACAGGGAGCCAGTGCAGAGCAGCTAATACAGGAGTAATGTGATCTCTTTTCTTAGTTTTTGTGAGTATACGAGCTGCAGCATTCTGGATCAACTGGAGGGATTTAAGAGACTTATTAGAGCAGCCTGATAATAAGGAGTTGCAGTAATCTAGTCTGGAAGTAACAAACGCGTGAACCAGCTTTTCTGCATCTTTTTGAGACAAGATGTGCCTGATTTTTGAAATGTTACGTAGATGAAAAATGCAATCCTTGAGATTTGCTTAACGTGGGAGTTAAAGGACAAGTCTCGGTCAAAGATAACGCAGAGATTCTTTACAGTGGTGTTGGATGCCAGGGCAATGCCATCTACAGAAACCACATCACCAGATAATTGATCTCTGAGGTGTTCAGGGCCCAGTAAAATAACTTCAGTTTTGTCTGAGTTTAACATCAGGAAGTTGCAGGTCATCCATGTTTTTATGTCTTTAAGACATTCTTGAATTTTAGCGAGCTGGTTGGTCTCCTCTGGTTTGATCGATAGATATAATTGAGTATCGTCTGCATAGCAATGAAAGTTTATGCAGTGTTTCCTGATAATATTGCCCAAAGGAAGCATATATAAGGTAAATAAAATTGATCCAAGCACAGAACCTTGTGGAACTCCGTGATTAACGTTGGTGGTCATCGAGGCTTCATCGTTTACAAATACAAACTGAGATCGATCTGATAAATAGGATTTAAACCAACTTAGTGCGGTACCTGAAATGCCAATCGACTGATCCAATCTCTGTAATAGGATGTCATGATTAATGGTGTCGAACGCAGCACTAAGGTCTAATAATACCAGTACGGAGATGAGTCCTTTATCAGCACTAAGGTCTAACAAGACCAGTACAGAGATGAGTCCTTTATCTGATACAATTAGGAGGTCATTAGTAATTTTCACCAGTGCTGTCTCTCTGCTGTGGTGTTTTCTAAATCCTGACTGAAACTCCTCAAATAAACTATTCTGATGTAGGAAGTCACACAACTGATTTGCGACTACTTTCTCAAGGATCTTAGAGAGGAAGGGAAGGTTAGAGATCGGTCTGTAGTTAGCCAACACCTCTGGATTAAGAGTGGTCTTCTTCAGGAGAGGTTTAATTACAGCTACTTTGAAGGAATGTGGTACATGGCCTGTTAGCAAAGACACATTAACAATATCCAGCAGAGAGGTGCCAATTAAAGGCAACACGTCTTTAAGCAGCTTCGTTGGGATGGGGTCTAAGAGACAGGTAGACGGTTTAGAAGTAGAAACCGTTGAAGACAATAGGTCTAGGTTAATGGGAGAAAAGCTATCCAAATATACACCAGGGCATACAGTCGTTTCCAAGGCCACTCCTCTTGATGACAGATCGGCAGTAGTTGAGGTCAAGAGATCATCAATCTTGCCTCTAATAGTTCAAATCTTTTCATTGAAGAAGTTCATGAAGTCATTACTACTGAGGTCTATAGGAATACACGGCTCCACAGAGCTGTGACTCTCTGTCAGCCTGGCTACAGTGCTAAAGAGAACCCTGGGGTTGTTCTTATTTTTCTCTATTACTGATGAGTAATAGGCTGCTCTGGCATTACGGAGAGCCTTTTTATATGTTTTAAGACTATCTCGCCAAACTAAGCGTGATTCTTCCAGATTGGTGGAACGCCATATACTTTCTAGCTTTCGTGAAGTTTGCTTTAGGTCGCGGGTCTGAGGGTTATACCAGGGAGCAAACCTCCTTTGCCTCACTGTCTTTTTCTTCAGTGGGGCTATCGAGTCTAGTGTCATTCTCAGTGAGCCTGTAGCACTATCGACAAGATGATCAATCTGGGACGGACTAAAGTTAGCACAGGAGTCCTCCGTCACATTGAGACGTGGTATTGAATCAAATGCAGAAGGAATCGCTTCTTTAAATTTAGCTACAGCACTGTCAGTTAGACATCTGGTGTAGAAACCTTTGACTAACGGTGTATACTCCGGTAGTATAAACTCAAAAGTTATGAGGTAATGGTCTGACAGAAGAGGGTTCTGTGGGAAGACCTCCAAATGCTCAATGTCAATGTCACATGTAAGAACAAGGTCGAGGGTGTGGCCAAAGCAGTGAGTGGGTTTCTGTACTCTCTGACAGAAGCCAATCGAGTCCAACAATGAGATAAATGCAGTACTAAGGCAATCATTATCAATATCCATATGAATATTAAAATCTCCTACAATAATAACCTTATCAGTTTTAAGGACTAAACTTGATAAACACTCTGAAAATTCAGATATAAATTCTGAATATGGACCTGGTGGCCGGTACAGTATAACAAATAGAATTGGCTGTAATGTTTTCCAGGTTGGATGTGAAAGACTAAGAACAAGGCTTTCAAATGAGTTGTAGTTACAATCCCTATTGTCTAGTCTTGTAGAGTTACATATCAAACCAAGCTAATGAGCTCATGTCGATGTTAACCAAGCACTCAAGTTGATTCACAAATCAAAAGATTTAACACAGTCTGAAAACTGTTGAAAGTTGAAAAGTCTAAACTGAAATAGAAAAAAACTAATTAAATAGACCTATAAACCTATATTATATTATAGCACACAATATTACAGAAGATACTGTTTTTTAAAACATTTATACAAAAATAGCATCATTAGAGACAAAATAATGTTTGGCTCACCAAAAGTATTTTAAGTCTCTCATTTGTCAAACATTAAACTAAATGAAATATTTTTTTTTTACTTCAGTGTTATTGATCAGTCAATCAATGAAATGCTTTAAAATGTTGCTTACATAACTTAATTAGATCTAAGAAAATCCCAAACAAACTGGTAGCTGTCAACTCACTTCCTTCTCAAGCACCTCTATAGCCTCCGAAGGCCATCTTTAACCCCTTCAAGGACTTCTGCCACCTTCTCCAGGAACTCAAAACCCCCGAATGAAACTTTATAACCTCAAGGACCACAGAAACACCCTCACAGACATAAGAAGTTTACTTTGGTCCTATCAGCTGTCACAGTTATTATCAACCAAAGTGGTTTTGTTGCTCCTGTGAAGACAGCAGTTTAATTTGTAGAGACAGTTACATTGTTCTGCCTTTTAGAAAGTGTTGAGCCTGTAGAAGCCCATTACTACCCAGGGTAAAAACAAACAACAAATGAATTATTAAATTATTGATTAAAACAAATCTAAATTAAGATACAGAGTCAAAATTATCGGATTTAAAATTACAACAAAATGGCAGGGTCAAATTATTCGCTTTTTAGGAGCATTTTCTAATCTCGTCATTTGTAACATTTCATTCATTTGTTTCTTATCCTGGCAGAAACCAGATTCCCCAAAAAATGCGAAATCATTATCAAAATGATATATGTAATTCAATAGTCATATCTTATTTGCACAATACTGCTATGAAACAAGAATGAAGGAGATATGATAAACTTTATCTGACGTTTTTGATTTAAATTGTTCTTTAGTCATATTTCTGTTGCTGTAACAATCAGTCAAGAAACAGTTTAACAATTTCTTTTTTTTACATCTGCTGTTCTATTTGTATATTATATTACCTCCCTAGTTCATGCTTTTATTCCACGAGTTGAAAAGTAAAAACAATAATTAGATTTTACAGAGGTCTTCGACATCTTAAATTGGAAACTTTCTTCAAGCCTGATCCTGAAAGATCCAGAGATAATAAGAAAAGCTTTCACCAGTCAACAACCAAATAAAACAGTCCGAAAAGGAACTTTAAAGCTTTAAACTTTCAGCAATAACAGATACAGATAACTAAGAAACAGTTAAAATCTAAACAATCACTGATTTATACCAAGCACATGTTTACAGAAAGACTCAAAGTTAATGTAAGAACAGATTTGTCAATGTGTTTATTTTTTAAGTGATGGTCCTTTAGCTGTGTTATTACACACAGTGTGGAATTGTAGTAAAACATAATTAGGATTACAGTAATCAGATTACAAAACAAAGTGCAGAAAGCATTCACTGGATTTGGAACATTTTGGATGACATTATGTCATCGATACTCTTCTCACTGTTTATTGAAAACAGAAGTTTAATAACAGTCCTCACTCTGTAACTAAAGGTAATCTGATTACTTGACACTGCATGTTTTTCACATCAAGGGCATCAGTTATTCTGATTTGAGCATTTCGATAACCTTTTATGAGCAATCTACTCAATTTTGTTTCAAATAAAGATCATCTTCACAATGTAAAAAACATTTGAACAATTTACTCACACAATGTTTTAAATACATAGGAAATGAATATCAGTGGTGAAAAATAATTTCCAGTAGTTTATTTACTGTAATGTAATGTACAGGAAACTGTATATTGTCACAATCCTCAGGTTCATTTTGCCACAATGTCTTCTTCAAACATAAAACGTCTCAGGGATTTGTCCCTCCTTTAGTCTCCGCTCTCACTTCTAAGCTCCGCCCCCTCTGGCTGGATGATTGACTGGTGTACGGGGCAAAACAAATCCTGTTAAATATCCATCTGTCCTGACCTGCACTCTGCTCACTCTGACCGAGAGTGCGAGCAATATGGCAAAATGGTCCACGTAAACCTTCAGCCGCTACGTATTGGTTACATGTTCTCCTGGTGTCCTGCCTCCTCAGCAGCCTGAGTCCTCGCTGCCGGTGCCTCGCCCTCCGGACTTGGCAGTGGCTGAGGCAACAGCAATCTGGCAGCCATTGGTGACGTGACTCATAACCTTCTGTTTGAGCTGAGCGACCTGCTCCCGTAGCATGGCGGCGATGGACGCCAAGTCCGAGTTCTGGTTCTTCAGAACCTTCACTTTCTCCTCCAGCCGTGATATACGTTCTAGCTTTCGCTTACGGCACTTGGATGCGGCGATACGGTTGCGGAGCTTCTTGCGTTCTGCTTTGATTCGCTCCTGTGTGTCCAGGTCAATCGGCGAGAGGGAGGGTGGGGACATGGGGTCACCCGGCAGGTGAGGCACCTCAGGGACGGTCTGAGGGGCGTCCGGGCCTCGGTTGTGGGGTTGATGGGCTCCACCGCCGCCTTGGCCTAAGCTACCGTATGCCATCTGCCCTCCAGGATACGGCATCTGGCCCGGGTTGTAGCTGCTCAGATTGGTGTAGATGGGCATGTCTCCTCCAGACATCAGGTTCCTCTGGTAGGATGCCTGCAGGGAGACAGAGGAGGGCGAGGACGGTGACATGTGGCCGCCTCCCACCAGCTGGTTCTGCTTGTGAAGGTCAGCAAGTGCTTTGACAAAGCCATCAGCAAATCCTTCTTGCTCGTTGGTGGCCTGGTTGCGGTAGATGAAGGGATTGCTAGAGTTCGACACGGGGCTGGTGGTGACCAGACCTTGGTTTGACTGGATGATGAGGTGCTCCAGGTCGGGGGACGCCAGCTTCAGCAAGTTCATGTCAGCCGAGGGCACCGCTGATGTCATTAAAGAGCTAGTGCCGATGAGCCCGACATTGTGGTGGTTCCCGACCCTCCCTCCTGCTGCACCACCGCTGGGGAAGTGGTGACTGCCCATCATCGACATGGCCTTCTTACTCATCAGTATCTTGTTTCCTGGGTAACGTTCATATTCTGCAATCTGGCTGAAGCCAGGACCGGCGGGGGAATCGTCGTGGTAGAAAGGAGTCTCCATCTTGGCCGTCATTGATGAAGAAGAGTCTTAGAGGAAATGTTCATAATCAGATTAACCTAAATATTAGAGGGATTGAAACGTTCCACTGACGGCGGCGGCAGGACGAAGAGAAGAAGAGAAGGCCTGTGAAAGGGAGAGGACACGAGGACTGTAAGATTACTGAGGTGTGTGTGTGTGTGTGTGTGTTTATTTCTGTTATCTACAAAGATGCGATAGAAGTCAACTATCCAGCTCCGACTGGACAATAAAGCTCTATTGACTGTTCATTCCACTGTCATCTCAATCAGCTCTATTTGCTCCTAAAGATGAGAGAGTTAAGTACACTGAAGGGGATGAAGGCTGTGAGATGTTGTTTGAAAGACCTTTTTTACCTTTTAGATTCATGATCTGTTTTTGCACGTTTTGTATTTTTCAATTATTTCTAATTTCCCATGGATCCATTATCTCATCCCGTTCAGGGGGACTGTAGCCTTTTCTAATGATCTTTCGTCATGGTTCTATACAATAACCAGTCATGGGAATGTTCACTGAGGGATATCTTTTAAATCTGGAGAACTAACTTAAGTGTAAGGTTCAGTGGTTTGCTCAAGGGCACCTGGACATGTGGACAGGAGGAGGAGCTATTCAACCACCTGAGCCTCAGCAGCAACATTTAACAATAAAAGTATTATAAACCATGTTCATTATTGCTTCTATTCATCATATTATATATAATCAATATGGAATTCAGCGGTGGAAGGTACTTACTACTTAATACATTTACTTTAATATTCAATATGAAATATATTAAAGCTACCATGTTGAGGTTTCTTTTCAACAAAACATAATTCTCACTGAAACACAATATGTGTATTTAGACATTTAAAAACACATTTTAAAATGTGCAGTATCTACATCCATGTTTACAAGCTGTTTGTTGTGTGGGTGTGGCTTGATTGAATTTGATTGACAGGGGTCTGGCAACATGAGCAAACAATTCCCTGTGATGAGTATCATAAAGAGGGACCGTTGTCAATGAACTCTAACGCGTGGCCTTTTTATGTAAAATCAGGACTGTGGGTTTCAATTCTTTTGAAATTGCAAAAGAAGGAATCTCTTTGTGTACAAACAGGATACACATTTAAATTTAAACAGCTATTTAAATGTACATATGTGTGGATCACTATTTCTTTTGAGACAGATTTGAAAAGAAGATGTGAACCTAACCTTTAACCCCCGAGTTGAAAGAGCAGAGCCTCCACCACCTCACACCAAGTGGTGACCATGAGATGCTTCCTGAGTAGAAAGGGAAACTCTTATTAGGAGAAAATTATGAGCAATATTTTACCACGTAGTCAAACAGCAGGTTGAAGTTCTTCTGATAATCACCAGCTGATCCTCACAGCTGGACTGCATCTGTCAATGATCAGGGAGTTTCTAAAAACAGACACTCTCTTCTACTAGACACCAGCTGTACCTGAACACACCATCTTAAAAACAAACTTTCAAATATGTTTTCATATCCATGAATGTAAACATATATTATGAATGTAAACATATATTATCCACCGATAACACTTCTGACGCATTAATTTAATATTAGCTAATATGGCCACACTTTATCAGTCGAATTCCAAAGGGATTGAGTATGTCCATGTTCCACTGGTTTATACTTTCACTGCACATAAGAGGGATTTGTTCTTTTTTACTACATGTATTTCAAATACATTATCAGTTAAAGATAATGAGTTGTTGTGGATTGAACAACACTCGAGGTTTAAATAGCTCAAATCAGCTACAACATAAAAGTACTGCTTGCAGGTTGATGACCGTAATATGAATCCATAGTTCATATTTAGTGATATCTTCCCTGCAGATAAGAATCAGACCGCTCGGTAATGACGCTGCTACCGTCTCGGGTCGGTCAGGACCGGTTCAGCACCGGGAGAGCCGCGCACCGGGAGAGCCGCGCACCGGGAGAGGCTTGCACCGGGAGAGCCGTGCACCGGGAGAGGCTTGCACCGGGAGAGAGTGCACCGGGAGAGCCGCGCACCGGGAGAGCCGCGCACCGGGAGAGAGTGCACCGGGAGAGCGCGAGGTGAATGTGATTAACAATCATCTAAGCAACTAAAACATCTGAAACGGTGTTATTAAAATATTACTGAGCGAGTTAATACGAACAATAATAATAATAATGTGGAAGGTTATACTCACAGAAAGAAGAGAGAGAGAGACAGAGAGACACAGAGCAGCTGAAGGATCCAGAAGAGACCGATGGAGTCTCAGTGCCTCCCTCTCTCTCTCCCTCTCTCTCTCCCTCTCTCTCTCCCTCTCTCTCTCCCTATCTCCATCCCTCTGTATCTCCCTCCCTCTATCTCCCCCCCTCTCTCTTTCTCCATCCCCCTCTATCTCCCTCCCTCCCTCCCTCCTTCTATCTCCCTCCCTCTCTCTCTCTATCTCCCTCCGTCCCTCCTTCTATCTCCATCCCTCTCTCCCTCTCTCTCTCTCTCTCCCTCCCTCTCTCTTTCTCCATCCCCCTCTCTCCCTCTCTCTCCCTCTGTATCTCCCTCCCTCTCTCTCCCTCTGTATCTCCCTCCCTCTATCTATCTCCCTCCCTCTCTCGCCCTCCCTCTCTCTCTCCCTCTCAATAAGGGATAGGTCATCTGGAAATTGGGCAAATGTCAGACAGGCCGCTTGGGATACTCAGAATGGGTCATTATTGCATTAATTATAATAACAATAGTACAATAATAATGACCATTAAAAAATTGATTATTATAATAATAATCTATGATGATTGTACTTGAATATGGAGGAACAATGTTGATGGGTGTCTGCGAGAGGGTCAACCTTCTGAACTTCTGAAATGAGAAACAAGAAAGAGATGAGTTGGCGTCGCTGTCACTCAAAGTGAGACAACCAATGAGTGAGCGGGAACCATTGTCTTCAACGAAGAGTGCCCAGGATAACAATACGCTTCTGTATCATTACGTAGTGTTGACTTATTTAAAGAGATATTTGGATGTCACTTTGACCTGGTGAGTTCATGAGCTTCAAGACAAAATGTGGTAACGACATAGAACTACAAATATGTGTAGTAATGTTGGATATTATTGGAGCATTTGAACTACACTTTGATGGTATTACTTAGGCCGGCAATGGCATTAAATGAACGAGCGTACACCGACTGAATCTTACGAGTCGAGACGGGCAGTATGCTCCTCGGATGGCCCCGTTTGTTGGCCAGCCGCCAGGTGCTGGACCTCCTCCCTGTAGGCCGACTCGTCGATGTTGTTGACGCACCACGCCACCAGGTGCTGGACCTCCTCCCCGTAGGCCGACTCGTCGATGTTGTTGGCGCACCACGCCACCAGGTGCTGGACCTCCTCCCCGTAGGCCGACTCGTCGATGTTGTTGGCGCACCACGCCACCAGGTGCTGGACCTCCTCCCCGTAGGCCGACTCGTCGATGTTGTTGGCGCACCACGCACCAGGTGCTGGACCTCCTCCCCGTAGACCGACTCGTCGATGTTGTTGACGCACCACGCCACCAGGTGCTGGACCTCCTCCCCGTAGGCCGACTCGTCGATGTTGTTGGCGCACCACGCCACCAGGTACTGGACCTCCTCCCTGTAGGCCGACTCGTCGATGTTGTTGGCGCACCACGCCACCAGGTGCTGGACCTCCTCCCTGTAGACCGACTCGTCGATGTTGTTGGCGCACCACGCCGCCAGGTGCTGGACCTCCTCCCCGTAGGCCGACTCGTCAATGTTGTTGGCGCACCACGCACCAGGTGCTGGACCTCCTCCCCGTAGGCCGACTCGTCGATGTTGTTGGCGCACCACGCCGCCAGGTGCTGGACCTCCTCTCCTCCCTGTAGGCCGACTCGTCGATGTTGTTGGCGCACCACGCCGCCAGGTGCTGGACCTCCTCCCCGTAGGCCGACTCGTCGATGTTGTTGGCGCACCACGCACCAGGTGCTGGACCTCCTCTCCTCCCTGTAGGCCGACTCGTCGATGTTGTTGGCGCACCACGCACCAGGTGCTGGACCTCCTCCCTGTAGACCGACTCGTCGATGTTGTTGGCGACCACGCACCAGGTGCTGGACCTCCTCCCTGTAGGCCGACTCGTCGATGTTGTTGGCGCACCACGCCACCAGGTGCTGGACCTCCTCCCTGTAGGCCGACTCGTCGATGTTGTTGGCGCACCACGCCACCAGGTGCTGGACCTCCTCCCCGTAGGCCGACTCGTCGATGTTGTTGGCGCACCACGCACCAGGTGCTGGACCTCCTCCCTGTAGACCGACTCGTCGATGTTGTTGACGCACCACGCCACCAGGTGCTGGACCTCCTCCCCGTAGGCCGACTCGTCAATGTTGTTGGCGCACCACGCCACCAGGTACTGGACCTCCTCCCTGTAGGCCAACTCGTCGATGTTGTTGGCGCACCACGCCACCAGGTGCTGGATCTCCTCCCCGTAGACCGACTCGTCGATGTTGTTGGCGCACCACGCCGCCAGGTGCTGGACCTCCTCCCCGTAGGCCGACTCGTCGATGTTGTTGGCGCACCACGCACCAGGTGCTGGACCTCCTCCCCGTAGGCCGACTCGTCGATGTTGTTGGCGCACCACGCCACCAGGTGCTGGACCTCCTCCCCGTAGGCCGACTCGTCAATGTTTTTGGCGCACCACGCCACCAGGTGCTGGACCTCCTCCCTGTAGACCGACTCGTCGATGTTGTTGGCGACATCGCACCAGGTGCTGGACCTCCTCCCAGTAGGCCGACTCGTCGATGTTGTTGGCGCACCACGCCACCAGGTGCTGGACCTCCTCCCCGTAGGCCGACTCGTCGATGTTGTTGGCGCACCACGCCACCAGGTGCTGGACCTCCTCCCCGTAGGCCGACTCGTCGATGTTGTTGGCGCACCACGCACCAGGTGCTGGACCTCCTCTCCTCCCTGTAGGCCGACTCGTCGATGTTGTTGGCGCACCACGCCGCCAGGTGCTGGACCTCCTCTCCTCCCCGTAGGCCGACTCGTCGATGTTGTTGGCGCACCACGCACCAGGTGCTGGACCTCCTCTCCTCCCTGTAGGCCGACTCGTCGATGTTGTTGGCGCACCACGCACCAGGTGCTGGACCTCCTCCCTGTAGGCCGACTCGTCGATGTTGTTGGCGCACCACGCACCAGGTGCTGGACCTCCTCTCCTCCCTGTAGGCCGACTCGTCGATGTTGTTGGCGCACCACGCCACCAGGTGCTGGACCTCCTCCCCGTAGGCCGACTCGTCGATGTTGTTGGCGCACCACGCCACCAGGTGCTGGACCTCCTCCCCGTAGGCCGACTCGTCGATGTTGTTGGCGCACCACGCACCAGGTGCTGGACCTCCTCCCTGTAGACCGACTCGTCGATGTTGTTGACGCACCACGCCACCAGGTGCTGGACCTCCTCCCCGTAGGCCGACTCGTCAATGTTGTTGGCGCACCACGCCACCAGGTACTGGACCTCCTCCCTGTAGGCCAACTCGTCGATGTTGTTGGCGCACCACGCCACCAGGTGCTGGATCTCCTCCCCGTAGACCGACTCGTCGATGTTGTTGGCGCACCACGCCGCCAGGTGCTGGACCTCCTCCCCGTAGGCCGACTCGTCGATGTTGTTGGCGCACCACGCACCAGGTGCTGGACCTCCTCCCCGTAGGCCGACTCGTCGATGTTGTTGGCGCACCACGCCACCAGGTGCTGGACCTCCTCCCCGTAGGCCGACTCGTCAATGTTTTTGGCGCACCACGCCACCAGGTGCTGGACCTCCTCCCTGTAGACCGACTCGTCGATGTTGTTGGCGACATCGCACCAGGTGCTGGACCTCCTCCCCGTAGGCCGACTCGTCGATGTTGTTGGCGCACCACGCCACCAGGTGCTGGACCTCCTCCCCGTAGGCCGACTCGTCGATGTTGTTGGCGCACCACGCCACCAGGTGCTGGACCTCCTCCCCGTAGGCCGACTCGTCGATGTTGTTGGCGCACCACGCACCAGGTGCTGGACCTCCTCTCCTCCCTGTAGGCCGACTCGTCGATGTTGTTGGCGCACCACGCCGCCAGGTGCTGGACCTCCTCTCCTCCCCGTAGGCCGACTCGTCGATGTTGTTGGCGCACCACGCACCAGGTGCTGGACCTCCTCTCCTCCCTGTAGGCCGACTCGTCGATGTTGTTGGCGCACCACGCACCAGGTGCTGGACCTCCTCCCTGTAGGCCGACTCGTCGATGTTGTTGGCGCACCACGCACCAGGTGCTGGACCTCCTCTCCTCCCTGTAGGCCGACTCGTCGATGTTGTTGGCGCACCACGCCACCAGGTGCTGGACCTCCTCCCCGTAGGCCGACTCGTCGATGTTGTTGGCGCACCACGCCACCAGGTGCTGGACCTCCTCCCCGTAGGCCGACTCGTCGATGTTGTTGGCGCACCACGCACCAGGTGCTGGACCTCCTCCCTGTAGACCGACACGTCGATGTTGTTGACGCACCACGCCACCAGGTGCTGGACCTCCTCCCCGTAGGCCGACTCGTCGATGTTGTTGGCGCACCACGCCACCAGGTACTGGACCTCCTCCCTGTAGGCCGACTCGTCGATGTTGTTGGCGCACCACGCCACCAGGTGCTGGACCTCCTCCCTGTAGACCGACTCGTCGATGTTGTTGGCGCACCACGCCGCCAGGTGCTGGAGCTCCTCCCCGTAGGCCGACTCGTCGATGTTTTTGGCGCACCACGCCACCAGGTGCTGGACCTCCTCCCTGTAGACCGACTCGTCGATGTTGTTGGCGACCACGCACCAGGTGCTGGACCTCCTCCCTGTAGGCCGACTCGTCGATGTTGTTGGCGCACCACGCCGCCAGGTGCTGGACCTCCTCTCCTCCCTGTAGGCTGACTCGTCGATGTTGTTGGCGCACCACGCACCAGGTGCTGGACCTCCTCCCTGTAGGCCGACTCGTCGATGTTGTTGGCGACCACGCACCAGGTGCTGGACCTCCTCTCCTCCCTGTAGGCCGACTCGTCGATGTTGTTGGCGCACCACACCACCAGGTGCTGGACCTCCTCTCCTCCCTGTAGACCGACTCGTCGATGTTGTTGGCGCACCACGCACCAGGTGCTGGACCTCCTCCCCGTAGGCCGACTCGTCGATGTTGTTGGCGCACCACGCCACCAGGTGCTGGAGCTCCTCCCTGTAGGCCGACTCGTCGTTGTTGTTGATGAGGCCAACCACCGTTGTGTCGTCTGCACACTTGATGATGGTGTTGGAACCATGTGCAGGCGTGCAGGCGTAGGTGACATTGTACACGCAGCCTAGCAGTATGTGTGTGTTCTGTTCCGTGCGGTGGGTGTGGAGTACAACACCTTGTCCATTCATACAGCTCTATCTCTTGGACCTTGTCGAGCTCCCTTTCAGGGTCTGTGTTTGCTGGAACGACACAGGACTCAGTGATGTTGCACCTGACCCCCACCTGACCTTCATGTCCTTGTGCTCTGAGATGCCCCATGTAATGTGGTGTGCTGGGTGTCTACCTCTACTCTGCAGGGTCAGACCATGGATCTGCTTACATTCTACCTAGGTTGACTGGATCAAATAAAATAAATAACTTTTAGTTGCTCAGGATTAGTGTGGTGTGGTCAGTCTCCGCCTACTCAACCCACGGAGTACACTAGGTGGAGCCTGTTGGGGTTAGAAGGGCACAATGATGTATCCCCTTGTTCCCTCATACCCCGAGTATAAGCAGAAGGGGGCTGAGAGGCCTGGTGTCCTGTGGGGTTCACATGTATTCAGGTGAACTAATCCTGATTAGAATGTTTATCAGGCAAATGTGTGCTTGTGATGAGAGGAGAGTATTACCAATAGAGTCCAGTAGAAAGCTTTGCCTGTGCTTATACAACTAGGGTTACAATGTTCTAACCTTCAATAATGAACCAAAGTGTAAACTGACAAATTGTGATTGTATGAGTATGTTTGTAATCCTGAGAGGAGGAAAATATAGAATAACCAAGTCCCAAAATTGAAAACCTTATACCCAATATCTGAAAAGTGAAATAGCCAACTATTGGGTGTCGTATGACAGTCACAGTGTCAGTGACAATCAATCAACTGCGTGTCCGACTGTAAACACACTCATATTTTAAGGTAAACACAGTGCATGAAGTCTCTCACACAGCACATACGAGAATCCACTGGATGTAATGGAACAAATGTCTCTCACATCTGAAAGTTATCGGCTTCATTGACATCATCTAAACAAACAGGCAAAATGACATCCTACTGTGAAAGAGACACAAAGAGAGAAAAGAGTTACCTCTTCCTATTTGAAACCTACTTTGATCTGAAACATCGAAACAGAAAGTCGTTTTAATCTGCATGTGTTCCAAATATAAAGACAACAGAACACTAAAAGGCCCACGGTCCAGGCTTCATGACTGTACCGCGTGATGGTCCAACAAGGAGAAACATCACATACAACTGCAGACAGTCTATCGTAACACGTTTAGAACCATGTGTGTGTTGAAAGAGTTTTGCTAATATATGTTTAAAAAAAGGCTGGTGCATTCATTTCTTAGTCTTTTCTTCAAGTAACTGGTAATTACAGGTGGACTTCAATGATTGTCTTTCTATAGATGAGGGTTATATTGTTCTACATTTCTTACAGTTATCAAATCTCATATGCAGACCCATCAATAAATGTATCCTACAAACAATTGTTGTGTGATTGAGTGCCACTCAGACCCTTTACTCAAATAAAAATAGAAATAATACATGACAAGTACAGTCAAGCACAAAAGAGCTGTAGTATAATGTAAAGATGTAACCCCAAATACCGAGACGACGTCTTGACATGTGTCACTCAGACGGATGGATGTATGCTCATTTATCTAAATAAAAAATTGTTCAGACTTTGAAAATCAATCAAATATTGTTTTCATTCATTCCGTCTGTGCGGCCGGGTACCAAAGGACCCATGGCCCTGTACCAGTCCACGGCCCGGTGGTTGGGCACCGCCGGTCTAAGAAGGAGAAATGTTTCTTTTTCTATTAAACAGATTGTGAACTACAGATTTAATCTTTAACAATGCATTGAATTTGATGAAGTTATCATTACATTTCGCCCTGGACCAATACTGTGTAACAGTTCAGTCTTAGTCCTCTCATCAGTAATGGAGTGATAGCTCCCTCTAGTGCTCACTAACGTGTATCACTTGTGTCATACTTTAACTATTATCAGTAACATTATGTGTCATACTTTAACTATTATCAGTAACATTATACATTTTTCTCTATTTCTTTCAGATGAACAGGAAACTGGTTGAGTGACAATAAACTGAAGGAGCTCAGCAGGAGTTTCAACAGACTGATGATTCAGAGTGAATTAATGATTAAAGAAAACTGCATCCGTATTAAATCTGTCATAATCTAATATGTATCATTCACAAAGGTATATCTTATTAAAAAAAAGACACATATCATTTAAAATATATTACCTACTAATGTTTTTGGTGATTGTGGCTGAAAATAAGAACGTTGCACCAGATGTCTGTGCTGTCAGTCATCCATTAGTCCAGTGGTGGCGATGAGCCAATCAGCAGTAAGGGTTGTTAGCTTTGTGCTATTTGCCAGACGTTCTATGCACAGCATGTCTTTATGGTTATTGAGATTATTTGTGAGACGGCTACGTTGGGTTTTATGGAATGTTACCTGCTCTGAGTGTCCCGGGTCATTGAGACATTTTCTACCTTACCTCCTCTCCTCCTCACCTCCTCTCCTCCTTACCTCCTCACCTCCTCACCTGCCGCACTAGTGAGAAGTGTTTCTGTGTTTGATTTGAAAACTAGGTCATACTATTACTGTGAACATTTGTGACATAATGACAGATGGTTTTGATTTCTTTTGTCATAGTGTGGGGGATTATGAGGACCACATGGTTATTGTTGGTCTCACTGTTCTTCAAGAGCACACAAGAACGTGGTGAGTGTGCCATCTTTTATCTGTTAATATCTGCAGGTATAAAGACCAGCAGATATTATTTACAGCTGACAGTACACTGTATTAATAGCATAAGAATGATTTCCTTTTCCATGTGAATATATAATGCAAATTACATTGCATTTTAATGAAGACAACAGTCTTTATAATTGTTTAAATGTACAAAAGATTATAAGTGTATAGGCAGCCTATTTACTGTAATACTAATTAGAATTGATGAAACCCAATTTTGGGTTCTAACAGTGCTTATTTTAAATGTTTTCATAACGGATATTTAAGACATTGGTGGAGATGCAGTCATAGACTTACATAGATCAGGGCCAAAGACAGAAATCCATCTTTGGGGGTGGTTTCAAGATCATGACCCACTAGATTAAACAGCTGCATGTGTTTTTTCTTCCTGAAAAGATTATTGTAAAAAAAATATTATCTCAAAATGATGCACTAAAAAACTGAAACTGTTTCTATGATATTGAAACGTTAACGTCATTGAACTGACTGGAGAGAAAAAGAAAATTGAAGAGAAAGCATACATGAGTGACTTAGTACCACACACTTCTGGCAGCTAAACAGTCATACTGTCAAAGTATTAGGATTAAAAACAAGAGTACTATAATGTACTAGTAGTTCCAACAGTACCTGCAATAGTATTAGTAGCCTTTGAAGCAGCAGCAGTAGTACTAGACTAGAGTATTCAGCAAGGTCCACTTAGAGAGAACTTCCTCATGCAAAGGTCCAGAACATCACAATAATAAGTCCAGCTCCTAGTTTCTGTGTGGTGAGTTCAGTGGTGACCTCACAGACACACAGCTGAGGTGATGAAAAGGAAGCAAGTGTACAGTGAGAACAAGAGGTGAGGGAAGACCATGACTACACATCATGGAATTACAAGTGGAGGGGCATTTGGCCTTTGAGCAAGGCATGGGGTCAACAGTAGCACCCAGGAGCCATGTGGTTGGTACAGCCCACCGAGATGGAGGTGGATCATGAACTAGATGCTCGTAAAGCTCTGTAAACCCATAACATCAAAAGACAATTGACCAAAGGACAGAACGTTTGTTTATTATTAAGTGTAGTCAATGTGCAATAATCATAATCCTCAGGGGCCTTGCATTGTGGATCTCAGAATGTGACACTTACCAGCTGTGGCCAGATGATGCTGTTAACATGGGAAGACAAGCCGCAATGCTCTGCAGTGCACGATGTGCTCATCTATGAGCTGCTGATTCTCATAGCAGACAAGCAACTACATTATGTAAGTCCATTTGTATTACACTAACATGACTGACTTCCATAACTATAGCTTCAGCCTTTAAAATAGCCCAAAGTACATATCTAAAACAATGATTACATTGTTTTAGGATGAAGTTGCTGTGACACCTGAGCAGATAGAATCTACTCTGGAATCTCTAACTGGATGTCCTATCTGGCCTTGGAATGCGCTTCCCATGCAGTCAGGCTCAGTTCCCGTTACAGAAACCATACAAGCCGATGGAAACAAAGCCTGAGTCTTCCTTGTAATATTCCATGTTTTCAAAAACATTGAAGCTATCATTATTACATATTTGATAGTCATTGTACTTATGTCCTGTATGCTTTTTCAGGGTTGAAAATGGCAGAAAAGCCAGAGGTTTTTCCAAAGGACAGAGAGTTTAAGGTTAGCAGTAATGTCACTTTCTGCTGTGTTCTGCCTGCAAGGGAGGTTTTTGAAAATATGCATCTGACTGGATATAGTAGTGAAAATATGAACACTATACCGATCAGCAATCAGACATATGCCTTGACCGTCCTCCTGAACCAGGCATCCAAAGACAATTGCACTGATGTTAAATGTAAAACAAATGCAAATGGGGCTTGTGCTTACGTTGGCTGTAAGTATGAGTTTCTGGATTTTTAAATACGTCTTCTATAATGCTGGCTGTTCTGTTTTTGACACTCGCCATCACTCAGACCCACCTGAAGTAAGCGATCTTCAGTGTGAAACCCAAGATCTGGAATCGGTCCTGTGTCACTGGGCAGAAGGAGGAGAGACAAACCGACCTATCGAGAGTCCAACAGTGTATCGGCTGCTTGGAAGGTACGATACCACTGAACCGAAGGTACGATACCACTGAACCAAAGGTATGACACAACTGAACCGAAGGTACGATACCACTGAACCGAAGGTATGACACAACTGAACCGAAGGTACGATACCACTAAACCGAAGGTATGATACCACTGAACCGAAGGTATGATGATACAACTGAACCGAAGGTACGATACCACTAAACCGAAGGTATGATACCACTGAACCGAAGGTATGATGATACAACTGAACCGAAGGTATGATGATACGACTGAACCGAAGGGATGACACAACTGAGCCGAGGGTATGACACAACTGAACCAAAGGTATGATACCACAAAACCGAAGGTATGACACAACTGAACCGAAGGTATGATACCACTAAACCAAAGGTATGACACAACTGAACCGAATGTATAATACCACTGAACTGAATGTATGACACAACTGACCTGAAAGGATGATACAACTGAACCGAAGGGATGATACAACTGAACCGAAGGTATGATACCACTAAACCGAAGGTATGACACAACTGAACCGAAGGTATGATACCACTAAACCGAAGGTATGACACAACTGAACTGAAGGTATGATACCACTGAACCAAAGGTATGACACAACTGAACCAAATGTATAATACCATTGAACTGAATGTATGACACAACTGACCTGAAAGGATGATACAACTGAACCGAAGGGATGATACAACTGAACCGCATATCCAAACAAGAACCTTATAAACTAGCCAACACTTAAGAGTACGACTCTGATTCAGCGTCAAACACACAGTCAAACTCATGGATAGTTAACAGGAGATTAAAGTGTTACGCACCTCTGGGTTGTTTTCATTTCAACGTGTAGTGTTCAGGCCCTGCACTTGTTAGCAATGTTTAGATCTAAATATCAAGAGAGGTTTTGATGAATGACTGAAAACACATCTCCAGTCAACATATTGGTATTTGATATATGAGTTAGTGAAAACCAGGAATTATGAATGGCATAACATGAGATAACCTTTTGGAAATGTTAAAGAGGGGAATACAATTGTGCTCTAGCCCTTCACAACCAGGAGCAGGTATAGTTAATAGATGGAGATGTGTTGTTCACACATTCTAAACTAATGGCCTCTGATTGATTTAATATTTTTAAGGTTTTGAGTGCAAGTATGTTTATGTTGTAAAGAATTAAGAATGTTTTGTATGGAATGAAAAGTGAGACTCTCCTTTGGATTTCAGTCCATGTACAAAAAAGGGGAGATGCGTTCAAAGACAGCAAGATGTTGGTGCTAGGAATTCAATTCACTTTATTTTGTATAGCCCAATATCTCAAATTACAAATTAGCCTCAGAGGGCTTTACAATCTGTACACATACGACATTCCTGACCTTTGACCTCACATCGGATCAGGAAAAACTCCCCAAAAATAACCTTTGACAGGGAAAAAAGGGAAGAAACCTTCAGGAGAGCAACAGAGGAGGATCCCTCTCCCCGGATGGACAGATGAATAGATGTCATGTGTACAGATGAACAGCATTACAAAGTTACATAAACACATTACATGAATATGACAATGTATGAATGGAACTCCAATCCATGAAACAGAAGGAGGTAGAGAGGAGGGGGGGGCGGGGCGCATCAGCAGGGCCAATGGGAGGCCGGCTCACCAGGCATCAGACACCTCCAGGTCCAATGGACCCTATGAGATGTGAAGTCACAACGACTCCGGGGAGGAAGCAGAGTTAATAAGGTGCAATGGAGAGATGTCAATTCATCCATAAGTAGAGAGAGAAGAGGGGATAGGTGCTCAGTGTATCCTAAAACATCCCCCAGCAGGCTCCCATCCTACTTTAGGACTCTAGGAACCACGAGTAGCCCCGCATTTAGTGAGCGCAGCTCTCTAGTGGGGCAATATGGTACTACAAGCTCCTTAAGATATGATGGTGCATCACCAATCAAGGCTTTGTAGGTGAGGAGAAGAATTTTAAATGTGATTCTTGATTTTACAGGGAGCCAGTGCAGAGCAGCTAATACAGAAGTAATGTGATCTCTTTTCTTAGTTTTTGTGAGTACACGAGCTGCAGCATTCTGGATCAACTGGAGGGATTTAAGAGACTTATTAGAGCAGCCTGATAATAAGGAGTTGCAGTAATCTAGTCTGGAAGTAACAAACGCGTGAACCAGCTTTTCTGCATCTTTTTGGGACAAGATGTGCCTGATTTTTGAAATGTTACGTAGATGAAAAAATGCAATCCTTGAGATTTGCTTCACGTGTAGTTAAAGGACAAGTCTCGGTCAAAGATAACTAGAGATTCTTTACAGTGGTGTTGGATGCCAGGGCAATGCCATCTACAGAAACCACATCACCAGATAATTGATCTCTGAGGTGTTCAGGGCCCAGTAAAATAACTTCAGTTTTGTCTGAGTTTAACATCAGGAATATGCAGATCATCCATGTTTTTATGTCTTTAAGACATTCTTGAATTTTAGCGAGCTGGTTGGTCTCCTCTGGTTTGATCAATAGATATAATTGAGTATCGTCTGCATAGCAATGAAAGTTTATGGAGTGTTTCCTGATAATGTTGCCCAAAGGAAGCATATATAAGGTAAATAAAATTGGTCCAAGCACAGAACCTTGTGGAACTCCGTGATTAACGTTGGTGGTCATTGAGGCTTCATCGTTTACAAATACAAATTGAGATCGATCAGATAAATAGGATTTAAACCAACTTAGTGCAGTACCTGAAATGCCAATCGACTGATCCAGTCTCTGTAATAGGATGTCATGATCAATGGTGTGGAACGCAGCACTAAGGTCTAATAATACCAGTACGGAGATGAGTCCTTTATCAGCACTAAGGTCTAATAATACCAGTACAGAGATGAGTCCTTTATCAGCACTAAGGTCTAATAATACCAGTACAGAGATGAGTCCTTTATCAGCACTAAGGTCTAACAAAACAAGTACAGAGATGAGTCCTTTATCAGCACTAAGGTCTAACAAGACCAGTACAG
This sequence comes from Cyclopterus lumpus, assembly GCF_009769545.1. Classification (NCBI taxonomy): domain Eukaryota; kingdom Metazoa; phylum Chordata; class Actinopteri; order Perciformes; family Cyclopteridae; genus Cyclopterus; species Cyclopterus lumpus. The sequence goes on from NC_046977.1 coordinate 20,826,255, forward strand.
AGATGAGTCCTTTATCAGCACTAAGGTCTAATAATACCAGTACAGAAATGAGTCCTTTATCAGCACTAAGGTCTAACAAAGCAAGTACAGAGATGAGTCCTTTATCAGCACTAAGGTCTGATAATACCAGTACAGAGATGAGTCCTTTATCAGCACTAAGGTCTAACAAGACCAGTACAGAGATGAGTCCTTTATCAGCACTAAGGTCTAACAAGACCAGTACAGAGATAAGTCCTTTATCAGCACTAAGGTCTAACAAAGCAAGTACAGAGATGAGTCCTTTATCAGCATTAAGGTCTAACAAAGCAAGTACAGAGATGAGTCCTTTATCAGCACTAAGGTCTAAGAAAGCAAGTACAGAGATGAGTCCTTTATCAGCACTAAGGTCTAAAAATACCAGTACAGAGATGAGTCCTTTATCAGCACTAAGGTCTAACAAAGCAAGTACAGAGATGAGTCCTTTATCAGCACTAAGGTCTAATAATACCAGTACAGAGATGAGTCATTTATCAGCACTAAGGTCTAAGAAAGCAAGTACAGAGATGAGTCCTTTATCAGCATTAAGGTCTAACAAAACAAGTACAGAGATGAGTCCTTTATCAGCACTAAGGTCTAACAAGACCAGTACAGAGATGAGTCCTTTATCAGCACTAAGGTCTAACAAGACCAGTACAGAGATGAGTCCTTTATCAGCACTAAGGTCTAACAAAGCAAGTACAGAGATGAGTCCTTTATCAGCATTAAGGTCTAACAAAGCAAGTACAGAGATGAGTCCTTTATCAGCACTAAGGTCTAATAATACCAGTACAGAGATGAGTCCTTTATCAGCACTAAGGTCTAACAAGACCAGTACAGAGATGAGTCCTTTATCAGCACTAAGGTCTAACGAAACAAGTACAGAGAAGTACAGAGATGAGTCCTCTATCGGGGTTGTTCTTATTTTTCTCTATTACTGATGAGTAATAGGCTGCTCTGGCATTACGGAGAGCCTTTTTATATGTTTTAAGACTATCTCTCCAAACTAAGCGTGATTCTTCCAGATTGGTGGAACGCCATATACTTTCTAGCTTTCGTGAAGTTTGCTTTAGGTCGCGTGTCTGAGGGTTATACCAGGGAGCAAACCTCCTTTGCCTCACTGTCTTTTTCTTCAGTGGGGCTATCAAGTCTAGTGTCATTCTCAGTGAGCCTGTAGCACTATCGACAATATGATCAATCTGGGACGGACTAAAGTTAGCACAGGAGTCCTCCGTCACATTGAGACGTGGTATTTAATCAAATGCAGAAGGAATCGCTTCTTTAAATGTAGCTACAGCACTGTCAGTTAGACATCTGGTGTAGAAACTTTGGACTAACGGTGTACACTCCGGGAGTATAAACTCAAAAGTTATGAGGTAATGGTCTGACAGAAGAGGGTTCTGTGGGAAGACCTCCAAATGCTCAATGTCAATGCCATATGTAAGAACAAGGTCGAGGGTGTGGCCAAAGCAGTGAGTGGGTTTCTGTACTCTCTGACAGAAGCCAATCGAGTCCAACAATGAGATAAATGCAGCACTAAGGCAATCATTATCAACATCTACATTAATATTAAAATCTCCTACAATAATAACCGTATCAGTTTTAAGAACTAAACTTGATAAACACTCTGAAAATTCAGATATAAATTCTGAATATGGACCTGGTGGCCGGTACAGTATAACAAATAGGATTGGCTGTAATGTTTTCCAGGTTGGATTTGAAAGACTAAGAACAAGGCTTTCAAATGAGTTGTAGTTTAGTTTAGGTTTAGGATTCATTAATAGGCTTGAGTCAAAGATGGCTGCTACTCCACCTCCTTGGCCGGTGCCTCGAGGAATGTGAGTATTAATATGACTTGGAGGAGTTGATTCATTTAGGCTGACATATTCTTCATGGCTTAGCCAGGTTTCAGTAAGACACAATACATCAATGTGATTGTCTGATAATAAATCATTTACTAATACAGCTTTAGATGACAGAGATCTAATATTTAGGAGTCCACATTTAATTATCCTGTTTTGTTGCACTGTTGCAGTAGTGATGTTAACCTGTATGAGGTTATTTTGTATGACTCCTCTTCTGGTTACTATTGATTTAATTAATTTAAGTGGCCGTGGGACAGACACAGTCTCTATAGAGTTACGGTTAAGGGTGGGTAACTGCTCGGATGGAAGTGCAGAGAAGGGTGGAAGACTACAACTCTGCTTCTGCTTCCTGATCTGAACTCTGGGTCATGGATTAAGTCCGCTAATCAACTTGGCCATGTTCACAGAAATGAGACGCGCTCCATCCCAAGTGGGATGAATGCCGTCTCGACTCATCAGATCAGGCTTTCCCCAGAAAGTCTGCCAGTTATCTATGTAGCCCACATTGTTTGCTGGGCACCACCTGGACAACCAGCGGTTGAATGACGACATGCGGCTATACATGTCATCATTGATCAGATTGGGGAGAGGCCCAGAGAAAACTACGGATATAGTAGAATAATAATGATAAAAGCAGTAGGTGTCAGCCAGGACCAGGGTCCACATGAAACCACGATGCTATAAACATGTGAGGAGAGAAATAAAAAAGAAAACTCTGGAGAAGAAGTAGAGTCAGTAATGCGCATTATTGGGACATTAATTCATACAGCAGGAGAGAAAAGAGGAGCTCAGTGTATCCTAAAACATACCATATCTAGGGGTTGGACCAGGGCAAACCTGATTCAGTCCGAACTATAAACCTGAACCAGTCCTAACTATAAACCTGAACCAGTCCTAATTATAAACCTGAGCCAGCCCTAACTATAAACCTGAACCAGTCCTAACTATAAACCTGAACCAGTCCTAACTATAAACCTGAACCAGTCCTAACTATAAACCTGAACCAGTCCTAATTATAAACCTGAGCCAGCCCTAACTATAAACCTGAACCAGCCCTAACTATAAACCCGAGCCAGTCCTAACTATAAACCTGAACCAGTCCTAACTATAAACCTGAACCAGTCCTAACTATAAACCTGAACCAGTCCTAATTATAAACCTGAGCCAGCCCTAACTATAAACCTGAACCAGCCCTAACTATAAACCTGAACCAGTCCTAACTATAAACCTGAACCAGCCCTAACTATAAACCTGAGCCAGCCCTAACTATAAACCTGAATCAGTCCTAACTATAAACCTGAACCAGTCCTAACTATAAACCTGAACCAGCCCTAACTATAAACCTGAACCAGCCCTAACTATAAACCTGAACCAGTCCTAACTATAAACCTGAACCAGCCCTAACTATAAACCTGAATCAGTCCTAACTATAAACCTGAACCAGTCCTAATAATAAACCTGAACCAGCCCTAACTATAAACCTGAACCAGTCCTAACTATAAACCTGAGCTCTGGCTCCCATCCTACTGTTTAGGACTCTAGGAACCACATTCTGAAGGACAAGTCCTGATCCAAGACTACTATTCTTCCGGTGGTGTTGGTGTTCAGGATGTCTTGGTGCCATCAATAATAATAATAATACATTGGTTTTATAAGGCGCCTTTCAAGGCACTCAAGGTCGCCGTACAACATATTTAAAAATGGGACACAATTTAAAAAGCAGCGCAGTTAAAAGCAGAACAGTCTGCAGCAGAGCAACCCAGAGGGGAACACGTCAGGCATAGGCCTGCCTGAAAAGGTGGGTTTTGAGGTGGGTTTTGAATAAAATGATAGAGTCAATGTTTCTGATGTCAGGGGGGAGGGAGTTCCAGGGGCGAGGGGCAGAGCGGCTGAAGGCTCTTGACCCCATGGTGGACAGACGAGCTGGGGGGACAGTCAGGTTGATGGAGGAGGCAGACCTGAGAGACCGGGTGGGGATGTTGATTTGGAGGAGGTGAGACAGATATGGAGGGGCGAGGTTGTGGATGGCCTTGAATGCATGGAGGAGGATCTTAAAGTCAATGCGGTGTTTGATGGGGAGCCAGTGGAGTTGTCGTAGAACAGGGGTGATGTTAGAGATGGAAGGGGTCTTGGTGATGATGCGGGCAGCAGCGTTCTGGACCAGTTGGAGTTTATGGAGGAGTTTGTGGGGGAGACCAAAGAGGAGAGAATTACAATAATCCAAGCGGGAGGTGACAAGAGAGTGGACCAGGATTGCGGCGCTGTTGGGTGTGAGTGAAGGGCGGAGGCGGTTGATATTTCGGAGGTGGAAGTAGGCAGACCGATTGGTGGTGTTGATGTGAGTGTGGAATGACAGTGTGCTGTCGAGGACGACACCCAGACTCTTAGCCTTAGGGGAGGGGGAGACCGAGGAGTTGTCTGTTGTGAGGGCGAAACTGGGATGCTTGGTGAGAGTGGACTTGGAGCCGATGAGGACAACCTCGGTTTTATTGCTGTTCAATTTGAGGAAGTTTGAGGTGAACCAGTTTTTTATTTCCTGTAAACAGGCACAGAGGGAGGGGGGCGGGGAAGTGGAAGAGGGTTTGGAGGAAACATAGAGCTGGGTGTCGTCCGCGTAACAGTGGAATTGAATATTATGATTGCGGAAAATGAGTCCAAGTGGGAGGAGGTAGATAATAAACAGGATAGGACCAAGGACAGATCCCTGGGGAACACCGGAGGAGAGGAGGGAGGGATGTGATGTGAATGATTTTAACTCAATGAACTGAGTACGGCCAGAGAGATATGAGTGAAACCATGAAAGGGGTGTATCTGAAATTCCAATGGAGGCTAGACGGTCGAGGAGGATGGTGTGGGAGATGGTGTGGGAGATGGTGTCGAAGGCGGCGCTCAGATCGAGGAGGATGAGGATTGATAGTAGTCCAGAGTCAGCTGCCATGAGGAGGTCATTTGAGATCTTGATGAGGGCGGTTTCTGTGCTGTGACGGGGGCGAAAACCGGACTGAAACTGTTCATAGAGATTGTTGTTTGAGAGGTGAGCCTGAATCTGAGATGCCACTGTTTTTTCTGAGATTTTAGAGAGAAATGGTAGGTTGGAAATGGGACGGAGGTTATTGAAAATGTTGGGGTCTAAACCAGGTTTCTTGAGTATTGGAGTAACAGCAGCGGATTTGAGAGGTGATGGGACAGAACCAGAGGTGAGGGAGGAATGGATGATGGCCGTTATCAGGGGTAGCAGAGAGGGGAGGGAGGCTATAACCAGGGAGGATGGGAGGGGGTCGAGTTGGCAGGTGGATGGCTTGGAAGTCTGGATGAGTTTTGATAAAACGATGGCAGAGGGGAGTTGAAAGCAGGAGAGAGGTACAGAGACAGGGGGGGGAACAAAAGTAGAAGGACAGCTGGACGTATGAGGGGTCAGTTGCTGATGAATGGTAGTTATTTTAGTGTTAAAAAATGACATTAGGGAATTACAGTTTTCCGTGGAGTAGAAGTGAGGGGGAAGGGAATCTGGGGGGCGGAATGAATTGTTGACCACAGAGAAAAGGGTCCTGGTGTTCCCAGCACCAGCAGTGATTTTGTCAGTAAAGAATTGTGATTTGGCTGAGGAGAGGGCATCTTTGTAGAGGAGGATGTGGGCATGGTGCATCTGTTTATGGATCGTGAGTCCGGTTTTGGTGAAAAGCCTCTCCAACTGACGACCCTTGGCTTTCAACTGGCGGAGCTGAGGGGAGAACCAGGGGGCAGAGTGGGGGAATGAGACAGTCCGGGTTTTGAGGGGAGCAAGTGAGTTCAGCAGAGTACGGAGACTATCATTGTAAAGATTAACCAGATGATCCAGGGTGTGTGGGGGGGTGATGATGGGGAAACTGTCAATGCCTGTTGTGAGGTCAGCCAGATTAATGTTTGTGATGTTGCGGAAGGATATGACACGTAACTGTTTGTATTTGGATAATGTTAAACTTAAATTAAATAAAATGAGCATGTGGTCTGAGATAGGGAGATCGACAGCAGAGCAGTTGAGAGGAGTGACACCAGAGCAAATGACCAAGTCCAAAATGTGACCTTTAGAGTGGGTGGGGAAGTGAATATGTTGAAGGAGACCAAAACTGTCCAAGCAAAAAGTGAAGTCCTTAGTGAGGGGATGATTAGTGTTGTCCATGTGAATATTCAGATCGCCCAACAGAATGATGTTGGGAGACAGTGAGCAGATGTGTGTGAGAAGTGTGGTGAATTCATTGATGAAGTCCTTGTTTGGTTTGGGTGGGCGGTAGATGTTGAGTAAAACGGTTGGAGTAGGACCATTCAGCTGTAGAGCCACAGATTCGAATGTCTGGGATACTGGCAAAGATAATGACGAGACCTTCCAAGTCTCGCGGTGAAGTATCGCGAGACCTCCTCCTCTTCCGGTGAGACGGGGGTGTGCGGTGTAAACAAACCCAGGTGGAACAGACTCGTTCAGATGAGAGAAGTCGTCAGGGGTTTGCCACGTCTCAGTCAGGCAGAGAAAGTCCAACTTGTGGTCGAGGAGGAGGTCTTGTAGTAGCTGTCCCTTGCCTGAGAGGGAACGGATGTTAAATAATCCAAACTTGAAGTCGGAGTGTTGGTTGGTGAAGCTAACGTTAGCCGACCTGGCTAGGCTGGCTAACTTGGTGTGGTCCACCTTCCTGTGGGTTGGTGTTTTCTGACGGCGGGTGGAGGACCAGATGGAGTTGATGGCAGTGGAGTCATCGATGCGGTGGTATCGCCCCGATCCGCGGTGAATGTACCTCCGGCGGTGGCGAGCGATGTCCGGGAAGTTGTATAATACAGGCGGAGGAGCAGAACGGAGGAATCTAAATTGGAGGAGCTCCGCGCTCAGGTAGTGGGTCAGGGGTGATACTGGGAGTATTAGGAGGGACAGGACAGTCCACAGGAGCACAACGCTCACAGCAAGCTTGTAGCTCCACATGATCCACGGCCACGGGCAGATGTAGCTGTCAGCGTTCGGGTAGGCAGGACAACAAACTCGCTTTAAGCACAGTTCCTATTAAACTAAACGGGATGACAGTAAGTAGGTGGTCTGCTGCAAACTGTGCAGAAAATGTGTAGAAAAATCGTCGAAAAAACTTTAAAACAACCGGAGAGCAGCGGCAGCTCGATGCGCCAGCGTTCACGTCATTCAAGAGAAACCATGCCATTAGATAATTGATTCCAGGTGTTCTGGCTCAGTTTAGTGGGAGTTTAACGTCAGGAAGCTGCAGGTCATCACGTTGATGTCCTTCAGACATGCTTGTTATGATCAACTCTGAAGGACCAACCATGATTCATTACAACAGTGCTTCAATATGTTTGAAAGGTTCAAGGAGAGATTCTCAACAATATCAGATATAATAAGTGGGATATTATTTAACTAAATATATAATACAAACAAATTATTCTATTTGCAGATATGGTGGAATCTCACTGACATGTAATCATTATTCACTTTTAAGTGGAAGGTTAACTTATTTAGACTTCTGGAGCTTTCTTAAATAAAAGTCTGAACACTTAGTAATGTTAATTTATAGAATACATCAAATTAATGTAATTTTGCAGAATCTGTTGAGACCAAAATGTTTCTCTTCAGAACTTTACACGTACCATCCCATAGAGTATTTTCATCCATGTTTTGCAGGGTGATAACTAAAGACTCCTGTATCTGTAACCTTTATGCAAAGTTATCTCATAGCTGAACGAAATTAGCACAATATAAAAACCCAGGTTAAAAAACAAAACAAAAAAAACACTATTTCCAACAAGTTTTCTTTATTGTTATTTTTCATATAAAAAAAACAAGTCCACTATAAAGGTAAAGCAATTTTACAAAAAAAGAACACAAGTGGCGGTACATACGTTAACATAATTATTTTCAAGTTGAAAATCAGCACTTTTAAAAGACACCATTGGTTCTTGTCAGCTAGTGTTTACACTGCCAGTAAAAGAGAGGTTCTAGTCTGATGCAATACGAGTAACAACGGGAACAACTCGTCCGTCCCTCATGCACAGCACAGTATGAACTACCTATGTGTTAGCATGCAATGAACACCGGTGCACAGAACTGATCCAACTGGTAAGTCAGATCAGAACCAGAGTCTACATGCAGAAATCAAACCAACTCTGATTGGCTGCGAACACGTTGTTTGAGCACACAGTAACGTTATGGGATGGAGTTGGACTTTACACAGAAACACTTAAATAACCAACATCAGCCACAGGATACCAAAGTAGCAAACACACTTACTGGGGCTCACTCATTTATTAAAGCCTGGATGTGGAATATTTAGTGGCCTGAATGATTCTGCTGGCATGAGCGTTGTGTCACACCATCCCAATGATTATTGGGACTTTAGTTTGTTTTCTTAGGTTCTTCCACCATCACCAATGTTGACACCCAACACATGGGGGGGAATTTGGTATTATATCTGGGGGATCGTCCACCAACAAAGGTTTGCTTTGCAAGGCCAGTATGAATCTATAAATTAATAAAAATAGTAACCAAACTGCTTAAGTGCAGAAGTTATTATTTTTCTCGCATATTGGCGATTACCAGTTTACCACTGATTTCTGAAGCGTGGTTTACATGGAGCCGGGTTGAAATGACGAGTGTAAAAGGGATCTTTGACTGGACAAGCACAGATGTCATTAATATTACTACCCACTTCATTATATGTTACTATGTACTGGGGACACAGAGCCAACATTAATATTATGAATTCGACCTATGCTTCTCCTTTCCAATGTGTCTGCTGTGAAAAACACCTCTAGTGCAGTACTAGATGCTACTGAGGACAGGATCTAAAGGAGTCTGCTCAGTCGTGGATCATCACAGACCTGTTACTGGTCGGAAGAATTTGAGTGAGTGTTGAGTTCCCCTGATGATATACAAACGATGTTCATATCGTATTTATACAGATATATTAAACTCCGACACTGTAATACAGTGATGTTGGCTTGACACGTGGAGTGTGAATATTTGGTGCTGTGATGAGTGAACAGTGACTTCTGTAAATATCCTTTGATGACAGTCATGTTGGCTGAGATTTGAACTGCTGCTATGATTGGTGCATTGCTATGAGGAATGCCTGGATGTGTGTGTTGTGTTCAGTCAGTGAGGCGTCCATGGAGACCGCCTGAGTGCAGGAACACGCTTCCTTCATGCATAAAGGATGACCTGGTGTGTATTTACGTGATTATTTCAGAGTAACAGGAGTCTGTGTCTTCGTCTGTCGATGCAGCGCCTTTTTCTACCAGGAGGGGGCGGTGTTGGCCAGTCGTCTCATACGCCTAGAAAAACACATTTTGATCGATTATTTCAAGAATGATCCGAGCATCTGGAATATGGATCTCTACTTAGACAAGATCCATATTATATAGAGGATCTAAACAAAGGGACAAAATAAATAAACATGCAAAAATGTCTGCGTTGGGGTATGTTCCAGAAACAGTGAGTGTAAATAAAAAGCCATTTTAATCCACTGGATCTATAGAAATATGAACATTATGCCATTTATCTATTTGAACACAGCAGCAGTAGTGAAAGAAGATCCCTTAGTTGGAGAAAAGAGTCAATCATCATCAGTTTTATTCAGCGTAGACCACCAGTCATTCATTAACCAGACTTGAATTTCCTTAAAATAACTGCTGAAATCTTGCTATAAATTATTAAATAATTTCATAAATGTATTTATTCAGCCGTAACCTGATGCTGGAAGCTAGAAGCAACTTAAGACAAAATAGGCTCCTAAAATCATAGACAGATTTTAGCTGACTTCATGCCTTTGCGGGGCCATAAATCCTGATGAAGTCAGAAATGTTGTTTGGAGCATTTTAAACATCACCCACACAGTACATTTCCCTCTAGAATTAGTTTTTACACATATGATCCTTTACTTGAACATGCTGTACATGATCATCCAGTCCTTGTATACACATTCAGTGTGTATTTATGTGCACTATTTGTATTGTTCACAACCTACAGAATGTTGTTCTTTCTTTTTATTTAACTTCTTAGCTTGTAAATATTTGAGAAATGATGCATGACTTCAAATCAATATTTTCAAAAAGATCACGCGCCCCTTGCTGTAGTCCAAAGGAGGAGCACTGCTCTGCATGAACACACTCAGCTAAGAGGTTGTCCCTGCTGAGCAGACCTTCAGCTCACTGGGCCTTACACTGGATCCTCCAGATCCTCTAGAGACTGAACCTACACTGACTGAGAACTGTGGATATGGTCCACCATCAAAAACACTGACGTTGCTTAAGATATCTTGTTGTAGCCAGTAGGGAAACAATTGACCCCTTTATCCCCCTCTAACCAGTCTGGCCAATCAAAGTGGAGCATCGGCCAGTTCTGACCAGGGTCCGCCTACCAACTGCCCCATAGACTCAATGGTTTCAGATGTTCAGGCTGGCATAGTGGATTTGGAGCTAGTCCTGGTTAAACGTTGCGTAATAGTGACACTCATAGATGCTATGATTTCTCTTGGTAGGATATATATATATATATATATATATATATATATATATATATATATATATATATATATATATATTTCTAATAAGTCAGGTTTCTAACATTAGCAGAGTATGTTAGCACTTAACTAGCTTTAGTATATTTTATATCTCAAATCATCCCTCTGAGGACAATTTGAGATTATGTGTTATAACAAACAAATTGAATAGAATTGAATGTATACACATTGTGATTGTACCAGTGACTAAAGGAATAGTTTCATCGTCTTCTGTCTCAGGTGTGGTGGTTCACTGCGTGTGGGGCTTAAGAAATGTCAGTTACAGCAACCAACATCCTTTTGTTTGTATTGTTTTGCCATAGATATCTCAACTAGCAGTTTTTTAAACAAATTAACCTTGTTACAGCATTTGTCATTGCTTATTTGTTGCACCATTTTTGTCCATACTATGCCTATACGACGCACCAGCACACTTCTTAACCATCAAAATGACATCTACTTTACATTTGAGTGATCTTATACAATACCTTCTGTTAACTAAAGAACATCCTTCTTTAAACCGTCAGCAATATACAACGGTCTATTTTATTCTTTCAAATCTCATTTAGGCAACAGCTCTTGAAACAACACACCTTGTGTATTAGGTACACTGGACTAGATATACATTTATTGAATGAAGTACTCCATCTGTATATGACTGTCTCACCTTGTGTTCCTGTCTTGGTCTCGGATCTTCTTCTCCATTTCGGCATCTGTGAGGGTCTCCAGCAGGGGGCACCACTGGTCTGCATCACCCGTATTGCGGATAGCGATCTCTACTGTCGGGAGTGGGTTCTCACTGCAAGTAGATTACAAGCATCGCAGTACTGAATCAGTCCAACATAACACATCAAAGATCAGCTCATAATGTGTATAGACAATAAGGGAGCGACTACATTCCAAGAAACGTTGTCACAAGAAGTGAGGTTCAGTCCTCCAGAGTCCATGAAGGTTTATAGTATTATACGTTCTGTGTGCCTTAATCATCGTGTGTTGAATGATTGTCTGAGTTACCTGAAGGCATAGGTCCTCTGGTGCCAGCTGAGCTGACCGCGGATGCTGTAGGCGATCGTGGTGACGAACTCTCCGCCCAGACCGAGCTCAGAGCACAGTTTCAGTGCAAATGACTCCGGTGAGTTCTCTCTCTCCGACATGTCCCACTCAAACTGGTCCACCAGAGAAATGTTCCCCACATGGATGTTCAACTGAGGAATACAGAAACAAACACAAAGGGGTTTCCACCATCAGAATCCTCTGTCTCAAGTTACAATCTGCGTTTTTAAAAGTCTTTGGGCACAGTGGATAATTCTTCTTTGGCCGAGTCAATAAATCTGATAATAGCTCAATTTTTCACAGGTTTGATCCTCCACACGTTCATGTCGATGTGTCCTTGGACAAGACACTTAACCGCAAATTGCTCCCGAAGACTGTTATTTAAAAAAACAACAAGCTCTCCATCTTGGAGAGAACTTGGCTTGAAGAATGTTATTTGTTATTTGTGTAAATGTGCATCCGAAACACATTCCAGGGAAATTTAAATGACCTAACAAACCCTGGTCCAGTGTATTAAAACCACCTGCTATTCCTTAAGGAATCGTGGTTCCTTTGGTTCATCACGCACCTTGATGATGACTCTCTGGTCTGCCTGCTCTTCCAGGATGCCGTCAGTGGGGTAGGACTCAATCTGCTGACGAATGGCTGAGGCAATGGCAGGGACAAAGGCCAGAGGATTCAGGTCCAGGTCATCACATAAAATCTCCGCAAACATCTCTGGGGTCATCAGTTTCTCTGAAGAGGGACAGATTAGGAAGGTTAACTTGACATACCAGAAAAGTACAGTAGGTTTTGGATGTTGGTAAGCTAGTTGACGTATTTATTACCATTCATGTTCCATGTGAAGGCATCTCGCAGTTTCTGACCGTCAATCTCCATGTCTAGGCGAATGGGAACCAGCGCCTCTACCTGGGCTGCATTCTCATGGATCACTGCCGGGTCGTGGTCATCAAAGCTGAGCGAGAACAAGACGCAGCAAACCTCAATGTTGGATTATTATTGAGGATCCAAGAATTATAGATTGTCTTGTAAAAAGATGCACTGTGGAAGATCTAGCCAGAATTCTGGTTTAAAAATGTATTAAAATTAACTAACATCATCATAATGTGAAGATATTACAGTGTTGACATGATGGCAATGTGAAGTATTTCTTAAATATCACTCTCAAGTTGCCTGCTGTTTATCTGTCCGCAAATGGAATCCCTTTAGAAAGAGATCTCTTTGAATTTCTCTGAGTTTCTCCTGACTTGACTAGTTAGGAGCTACTGTACCTTTAGCCCGAGATATATTGTTTCACAACAGAGATACAGAGCTTGTGCCGTACAGCTGCACAGCTTTCTTACCACAGGGGAAAGGTCCTTTTCTTGTCACGGCCCATTCGGTTGCGGTTGATGGTGGTGGAGCAAGGCACAGCATCGAGATGGTGAGAGCTGTTGGGCAGCGTGGGGACCCACTGACTGCTCCTCTTAGCTTTCTGCTCCCTTATAGAAAGGAAAATAAAAACAAAGTTGATACAATGAAAAAAACATTTAAATGTAAAAGTAATTAAAAAAACACAACAAATGTGAAATGAGCATCATCTCATTGAAGTTACCTGAGGTAAGCTGGAGGCTCTGTGCTGATAGACACCGCCTTGTATTTCTCATCATTACCCTCGAAGATCTCTTCACATTCGGATGCCTTCAGCAGAGTAACACTCGTGGCTACAGAGGGACAGAAACACGGATGTCAACTATTACTCACATCTTAAGTGTTGAATCTCAAACGTATTGCGGCTTTATTTGCTAGGGATTTGGTGTTATTCAGTCATGTTTGTTGGGTGGGTTAAACATGGTAGCTATCTGGCCATGTTAAATGTAGTATCCCCACCTTCCCTGTGTGAGGTTTCATCACACCTTGGTTCAACAAACACCAAGATATGGAGCCAGAGCAAGGCACAGCAACCTGTTGACGCCAGCTGCAGATCGCCACACACAAGCAAACAGTGCCTCCCCCGCCACACCGTTTCTATATTAACTGTTTGCCAAGTGAATTCCCAAACTTACACAGTAATTAGTGGATAAGACATTATTCAGATCCTGAATAATTTTACTCCTCCAGTTAGAGAAGTAAAAAGTACAACATGTACCTCTGAGATGTAGTAAAAAGTGTCCTGTAGCCTACACTCTAAATGTCGTGTATCCTACACTCTAAATGTCGTGTATCCTACACTCTAAATGTCCTGTAGCCTACACTCTAAATGTCCTGTAGCCTACACTCTAAATGTCCTGTAGCCTACACTCTAAATGTCGTGTATCCTACACTCTAAATGTCGTGTATCCTACACTTCGCAATGGTGTGTAGTCTACACTCTAAATGTCCTGTAGCCTACACTCTAAATGTCCTGTATCCTACACTCTAAATGTCGTGTATCCTACACTTCGCAATGGTGTGTAGTCTACACTCTAAATGTCCTGTAGCCTACACTCTAAATGTCCTGTATCCTACACTCTAAATGTCCTGTAGCCTACACTCTAAATGTCGTGTATCCTACACTCTAAATGTCGTGTATCCTACACTCTAAATGTCGTGTATCCTACACTCTAAATGTCCTGTAGCCTACACTCTAAATGTCCTGTATCCTACACTCTAAATGTCCTGTAGCCCAGTGGTCCCCAACCCCCGGGATCAATTGGTACCGGGCCGCACAAGAAATTATTAATAATTTCCGTTTTATTTATTATCAGAGTATGAACGATCTTTTATTTTTGAAAAACCTTTTATTTTGAAAAATGACCGGATTCGCTCGTTTGCATCCCAGTCACTTGTGCGCCCAATTTTAACCCACAAGCTAGCAAAATGAGTAAGAAACAGACGTCTTTGGATATTTTTTTTGCGAAAGGGAAAAGGTCTAGTGAAGAGACAGAAGAAGAGCCTACGAGTTCAAAGAAAAAGAAAACTTTTACCAGACAATACCAGGAGACCTACTTAAAATATGGGTTTATCGCGGCAGGTGATTCCCATATTCCAAGCCCGCTCTGCATAATATGCGGCGACCGGCTTGCTAATGAGGCAATGAAGCCTTCAAAACTGCTTCGCCACACAAGACAAGCCCCTGGAGTATTTTGAAAGAAAAAAACAGGAACACGAAGGACAGAAGAAATTACTGAGGGCCACCACATCAGTAAATGCGAATGCACTTAGAGCGTCATACTTAGTGGCTAACCGTATTGCTAAGGCTAAAAAGCCATTCACTATTGGTGAAGAATTGATCTTGCCCTCCACTAAAGACATTTGCCGTGAACTTCTAGGGGAGGCCGCTGTTAAAAAGATAGCACAGGTGCCTCTGTCGGCTAGTACCGTGACTCGGCGCATTGAAGAAATAGCCGAAGACATTGAGACACAATTGTTGGAGAGGATTAATACATCACCGTGGTACGCCCTCCAGGCTGATGAATCTACAGATGTTGACAACAAGGCAATACTACTTGTTTATGTGCGATATCTTTATCAGGAGGATGTGCATGAGGACATATTATGTGCACTATCGTTGCCAACCAACACCACAGCCGCAGAACTGTTCAAGTCGCTGGATGGTTATATATCAGGAAAACTGAAATGGTCCTTTTGTATCGGCATATGCACAGACGGAGCTGCTGCCATGACCGGACGGCTGTCTGGTTTAACTGCTCTGATTAAGGAGGTTGCACCTGAGTGTGAATCTACGCATTGTATCATTCACAGGGAAATGCTGGCAAGCCGAAAAATGCTACCGGAATTGAACAGCGTATTGACTGACGTTGTTAAAGTTATTAACCATGTCAAAGCACATGCCCTTAACTCGCGCCTGTTTGAGCAGCTTTGTGAGGAGATGGACGCAGAGCACAGATGCCTTCTCTTATACACAGAAATAAGATGGTTATCCAGAGGGAAATCGCTGGCCAGAGTTTTTGAATTAAGAGAGCCGCTGCAAAGATTTCTCTCAGAAAAGAAGTCACCGCTAGCAGCACATTTCAGTGACAAGGAATGGGTCGCAAAACTGGCGATATATTCAACCTGCTCAATGAACTCAATCTGTCACTTCAAGAAAAAATGATAACTGTCTTCAAGTTGGCAGATAAAGTAGCTGCATTTAAAGCCAAATTGGATTTGTGGGGACGGCGAGTGAACAGAGGCATATTGGACATGTTTCAAACATTATCGGGGATTTTGGGTGAGACTGAGCCTGAGCCTTCATTCTCCCAGCTGGTGCACGATCACCTGTCTTTGCTTTTAAAGGAGTTTGAGCGCTACTTCCCAACCACAAAGGACCCACGAACTGGCAAGGAATGGATCCGCAACCCATTTGTCAACAAACCAGGTGAATCTAGCATATCTGTGCAAGAAGATGATCAACTGCTGGAGATCGCAAATGACGGCGGCCTTAAAATTATGTTCGAGACAACAACTCTGCCGGTGTTCTGGATTAAAGTCATGGCAGAATACCCTGAGATCGCCACCACCGCACTGAAAACCCTGTTGCCATTTCCGACATCCTATCTGTGTGAAGCGGGGTTTTCTGCAGTGACAGCAACCAAAACAAAACAACGGCGTAGACTGGATATAAGCAACACACTTCGGGTGTCATTGTCTCCCATCACTCCCAGATGGGACCGTCTGTGTAGAAAAACAAGCGCAGGGCTCCCATTGATTTGGCATTATGGTGAGTAAAAATGTCCATGCACTTTATATTAGTTTTTGTGGTGTATCTGTATCTGTGCAGGCATGTAAAACGTACGCACGTAACTCTCAAAGGGTCGGTGCACTAACGCACCGCACCAACACCCCCCCGGGCCGCGGTAAAATTTGCCAAGCGTTGACCGGTCCGCGGTGATAAAAAGGTTGGGGACCACTGCTGTAGCCTACACACTCTAAATGTCGTGTATCCTACACTCTAAATGTCCTGTAGCCTACACACTCTAAATGTCATGTAGCCTACACTCTAAATGTCGTGTAGCCTACACTCTAAATGTCCTGTAGCCTACACTCTGTTACACCCAGACCTTCTGGGTAGCTCTGTGTTCACTGTCTGCTCTGTTGTCTTGTCTGGCACTCACCTTGTCTCTCATTCCAAACGCCTCCCTCCTCGTGTGCCGCCCTCCAGTGTGATTGTAAGTCCCGCCCTCATTGTTTCCACCTGTGTCTCGTTCCCCTGTGTATTTAGTCTGTGTCAACTCCCTGTCCTGTGTCTGTTTGTCTTTTGATGTCGTTACAAGTAAAGCTTGCCCTTTTGAAACTACCTTGCCTCGCCTTGTGTCTGCTTATTGGGTCCTGCCTCCATGGTACCAGTTCCTGATAGTTCAAACCAACCAAGATGGACTCAGCAGGCCAGGATTCTGTCCGTCAGGCTCTTGCCTCTCAAGGCGCTCTCGTGGGCCACCATGACCAACTGCTCAAGGATATGATGGAGGCCCTCAGGTCCCTCTCTACCAACGTGGACCAGCTCGGACAGCAGCTCCGTCAGGTTTCCTTACAGCTGCCTTCTCCTGCCCCGGAAGTCCCAGAGGTCCCGGCTCCTTCTCTGCCTCCTGCCCAGGCCGACGCTGGCTCCCGGGAGCCACACGTCCCTTCCCCGGAGCGTTACGCTGGAGATCTGGGAACGTGCAGGTAGTTTCTTATGCAGTGCTCCTTAGTTTTCGACCAGCAACCCTCTAGGTATGTGACTGATAGAGCTAAGATTGCCTTTGTTATGAGCTCACTTACTAGGAGAGCATTAGCATGGGCTACTAGCATATGGGACAGTCAGTCTCCCACTATTTCCTCATTTCTGTGCTTCTCTGATGAGATGCGTAAGGTTTTTGATCACCCCGTTAGAGGGGACATTGCCGCACGCCTACTCTCCCTAAGGCAGGGGTCCCGCAGCGTAGCTGAGTTTTCCCTTGACTTCAGAACTGTATCGCAGGGGTCTGGGTGGTCTGATGTGTCTCTCCAGGTTTTTTTTCTCAAGGCACTAAATAACCCGGTGAGGGAGGAATTAGTTGTGAGGGAGGACTCAGAAAGCCTCGATGCCTTAATCACCTTGGCTGTAAGGCTGGAGAGCCGTCTTGAGGAGTTTAGGAGAGAGACCTAGTCGCTTTTTTAGCTTGCCAGGTCCTTGCCCAACTCCTCCTTATCCCCTCGGGAGACCCGGCCCAAGCTTCGACCGGAGCCCGTTCCCCAGCAACCACGCTGCCGGCCCAGCCCCTAGGTTCCCTGCTCCTCCTGGCTTCACCGCTCCTCACCTCCACGCAGAGGAACCCATGCAGATTGGGAGGACCAGCTTGACTCCCGAGGAACGTCAGCGCCGCCTGCGAGAGGGCAGGTGCATCTACTGCGGCCAGAGGGGCCATCGCCTTCTGGACCAGCAGCTGTTTGTAAAGGCCGAGAAATGCGAGTTTCACGTCTCCACTGTATCGTTCCTGGGGTTTATTGTGTCTGAGGGAGAGGTGAGGATGGAACCGGAGAAGGTCGAAGCAGTCACAAGTTGGCCCACTCCTTGCAACCGCAAGGAGATTCAACGGTTTTTGGGGTTTGCCAATTTCTAGGAGGTTTATTAGGAACTTCAGTTCTGTTGCTGCCCCCCTGCATGCACTAACCTCCTCTGCTGTTAGGTTCCAGGTGGGCGCTATTATTTAGTAGGTTTAACTTTTCTTTGTCTTATCGCCCAGGCTCTAAGAATGTGAAACCCGACTCTGTCTCGACTGTTTGACCCTGTTGCCTCCCCCAACCCTCCCTCATGCATTCTGCCCCCTTCCTGCCTGGTTGGGGCCGCCACGTGGGACATTGAGGAGAGGGTGAGACAAGCTGCCGCAAGTGTTTCTGCCCCTGATGGTTGCCCCCCCAGTAGGATGGTTGTTCCCTTTTCTCTCCGATCTCAGGTCATCCAGTGGGGCCACTCTTCTCGAGTTTCCTGCCACCCCGGCGTTCGGAGGACGATGTTCGTCATCAAGCAGCGGTACTGGTGGCCCTCAATGGAGAGGGAGGTTGGGGAGTATGTATCAGCCTGCCAGGTGTGTGCACGGTGTAAGGTTCCCCGACTTTCTCCACCTGGCCTCCTAAGGCCACTACCAGTTCCACATCGCCCCTGGTCGGACATTTCTCTAGACTTTGTCACTGGGTTTCCCCTGTCCGAGGGTAACACCACCATTCTCACAGTGGTGGACAGATTCTCAAAGATGGTCCATTTCATTCCCCTGCCTAAGTTGCCCTCCACCAAGGAGACGGCGGAGGCTGTGCTTTCTCATGTTTTCCGTCTCCATGGGTTCCCTGCAGATGTGGTGTCGGACCAGGGTCCCCAGTTCATTTCCAAGTTCTGGAAGGAGTTCTGCAGTCTCCTATGGGCCACGGTCAGTCTGTCTTCTGGTTACCAATGGTCAGATAGAGCGACTAAACCAGGAGCTGGAGTCTGGCCTTCGCTGTCTGGTGTCCCAGAACCCCACTTCCTGGTGCAGACACCTCATTTGGGTTGCGTATGTGCACAACACTCTCCCCTCCTCATCTACTGGTCTCTCCCCTTTCCAGTGCACCTATGGCTACCAGCCACCCCTGTTTCCTGCTCTGGAGAAGGAGTCTAGAGTACCCTCTGCTCTGGCCATGGTCTGCCGTCGCCGCCGCACCTGGGACTGAGCCCGCCAGACCCTACTCAAGAACTCTGCCTGTTACAAGAATACGGCAGATCAACAGTGGTCCCAGGCCCCTGACTATCGGGTAGGCGAGAAGGTGTGGCTATCTACACGGGACCTTCCCCTTCATGTGGAGTCCTGTAAGCTGGCTCCTCGGTTTGTGGGACCCTTCCCAATTTCAAGAGTGATTAACCCTGTGGCCATGAGACTCAAACTCCCTAGACCCATGAGGGTCCACCCCACTTTTCATGTGGCCCGGCTAAGGCCAGCAAAGGAGAGCCCTTTGGTTCCGGCCACCAGACCTCCACCACCACCCCAACTCATTGATGGCGGTCCGACCTATGCTGTCAAGCGTCTCTTGGTGGTTCCGCGCCGGGGTCGGCAGTACCTCGTGGATTGAGAGGGGTATGGTCCTGAAGAGAGATCTTGGGAGAAAGCCAGCAACATTCTGGGACCAGACCTCAGAGACTTCCACCGGAGGTTCCCTGATGAGCCTGGGCCGTCAGGTGCCAGCCTTAGAGGGGAGGGGAGGGGGAGGGTACTGTTACACCCAGACCTTCTGGGTAGCTCTGTGTTCAATGTCTCGTTCCCCTGTGTATTTAGTCTGTGTCAACTCCCTGTGTCTGTTTGTCTTTTGATGTCGTTGACTGTCGTCACAAGTAAAGCTTGCCCTTTTGAAACTGCCTTGTGTCTGCTTATTGGGTCCTGCCTCCGTGGTACCAGTTGCTGATACACTCTAAATGTTCTGTAGCCTACACACACACACTGGGCAGAAGCAGGAAGATTTTCCAGTTCTATTGTTTCTCCATCATCTCCGATGACAGTAAACACATTTTTCTATAAATTCTTTACAATAAAAGCCCTCTGTCATTTTGTTAGTTATTCAAAAGCTTTTCTTTTGAATCAGCAACATTTAAAAGAAATGAGGGGTTTTCATGAGCAGTAATTTAACAGCACTTAGCAGCTCTCAGCTGGGCTCTACTCAGGTTTTGCCCTCCCTTTGCTCAGGAGAGGAACTGTGGGAGAAGATGATGAGACGTTTGATAAGTTGTCCAAACTGTCCACATGCTGAGATCTGAACTCAATGCGAGCCAGGCAGCCTGCGTCATCCTGGCATGATTGATGACAACTGTCACTTTGTGTCACCATGACCTACGTCACTAGTTCGACTGTTGGTTCCAATTTATTTTCAATCCAATATTAGTTTATAGCTGCAATTAAATATTAACCGTATAAACAACCGATGAACATTACCGACTAAGAGTAATCCAAAATGACGTCATTTTAATTTGGTCCAGAAGTCACACCACTTACCATGTGATGACGCTACAATCTTCTTCCTCTCCTCCACCGAGGCCAGCCTCCTCCATAAAGATGGATACCTTTTATACAGAGAGCCTCTGAACATGCGCAGGTAGTTTCCAACCTGGGGAGCAGAAGGAAGATCGGTTATTTTGTACAAGTTTTTAAGAAGTTTATCATAGCATTCCATCAACAAAAAGAAATCCCTTTGTGACCTCTCCCCATTGTTCCTACATGTTGACAACATGAGTGTTAGAATGTAGTTTGAGTAACCATTCAGGAGACAGGGCCTTCAAAGCCGGTTCATATTGGAAGACCAACCCTCCTAAAGTCACAGATATGTTCTTCAAAAAGAAACAGCAGTATGGTTCTGCTTATCGGTCATTTACTAATGCAATACTCTTGGTACTTTTTCATTTTTTAAAACATGTTTTAGGGTAAGGGAATTTATTGATCCATCCATCCATCCATTTTCAATACCGCTTATCCTCATTAGGGTCGCGGGGCGATGGAGCCTATCCCAGCTGACATAGGGCGAAGGCAGGGGACACCCTGGACAGGCCGCCAGTCCATCGAGGGCACATGTAGGGACATACAACCATTCACTCTCACATTCACACCTATGGGACATTTAGAGATCAATTAACCTGCAGCATGTCTTTGGACTGTGGGAGGAAGCCGGAGAGCCCGGAGAGAACCCACGCTGCCACGGGGAGAACATGCAAACTCCACACAGAAGGACCGCTCCGACCGGGAATTGAACCCGCAGCCCTCTTGCTGTGAGGCGACAGTGCTAGCCACTACACCACCGTGCAGCCCAATTTATTGATCAACAATTTAATTTTTAACCGAATAAGAATTCTTACCAATTAATGTAATTAAACAGTTGTAAAAATAGTTTAGCAAAACAATGAAGATTCCTGGTAAAGACCTTACTGAACACTCAGCAAGCCAGAGGGATATGAAGTATATTCTCCTTGGCAATGGGGAACAATTAAGTGGAGTCTGTATTTGGTCTGTTCCCGATAGTGGGCACAACGTGAAACTTGGGGATGTAAAGACGTGGCTCACCCCCTCACGTTGTATGCCTTCGCCAACCAGTCAAGTTTACATCCACATCTATCAAGCCTCTCACAATGTAAGTAGTGAAGACTTTGAAGGATCTTAATAAGCTTCGTCACACTTTGGTTCAACAACAATCACCTGAAGCTCAACATCAGCTAAACCAAAGAGTGACCAGAGGAACAGGAGGCCTAGTTGTCGTCCAGGGAGAGGAAGTGACGTGGGTGGACTCGTAAAAGATCATTGGGATGCAAATCAATAACAAAACTGGACTGGATTCAACACTGAAGCCCTCTTCAAGAGAGAGGGAGACTCAGAGACTCGGATCCTTCAGTGTGTGCATAGTTCATGTTGAAGTGTCCTTGAGCAAGACACTGAATGGCATTGAAAAGTGTTTTTGAAGAACATTGTGATGTCATAATGAAGTTGACCTTTTTAAAGTTTACAATATCTTTCACATCATTTGACCAACAAATTAAAATTCCATTCATCCTTGAGGACGGTATAGATGAGGATGTTAGTGCCAACTTTAAAGAAAGAAAGGTCTTCCACGAGAATGGGACGGATGGACGGACAACCCGAAAACATCATGGCTTCCGGCTGTTGCCGGCAGACAGTTCATGCCAATTAAGATTTGAGGGGGCTTTCCTAAATTTTGACTAAAAGTATGGAATTTGTGAATCTCCTTGTTTGTTGTCCAATGTTCAGAGAACCACAGTCATGTTCATGTTTGAAGAAGATACGCTCGTC
>NC_046977.1:20853448-21015948 GCF_009769545.1 Cyclopterus lumpus
CGTCTAAAGACCTCACAGTATCTATACCTGGAAGCAGACGTTAAGGACATCTACACACAATGTCTCCAGGAACATGTGACCATCACGTCTAAAGACCTCACAGTATCTATACCTGGAAGCAGACGTTAAGGACATCATGTGACAGGTTTCATCATCACCGTCTAAAGAACTGCCACGTCAAACTTACAGTGTCCTATTCAAGAGTAAAGTTTCATCATCCACATAGAGCCTTGTGAAACAGGAAGTATGCAAACCCACTTCATATTCTACATGAAGTGAGACGTGGAACTGAGAAGGATACAGAAATATCATATTGAACAGGAAATTGAAGCCAACTGGACCAAAAAACAGGAAGTTGGTTATTAGTCTCCATACCTACGAAGAGAAAAGGAAGATAACATTCAGCTGAACATCACATGCACAAAGTAAGACGCACAGATCCAGGTCATTTGCTTGATTAAAACAATGTTTTTGATCATGATGTGATTAACCATGCATTATTATTATTATTATTAACCATGGACAATCTAGGCCAGGGCTCCCTGAGGCTTAGACAAACAATGTAAACAAAAAGGTATTTTATTTTGTCGTTTGCACAGTGGAACCTCATATCTTGGAGTTCTGGCGATACTGTGTCACTGACAATACAACATGTTTGTTTTGGAACTAAAATGTGCATCACATCCTGTCCCTGCAGGTAATCATGATGGGCAGAGCCCCGCCCTCGGTAGACTGTCAATGGATGAATAGTTTCATTCTGCGTGGACGTATTCATTTGCTTTCACGGCCAACGGTGCCAGCTGGCCTGTATGCTTGATATGTGACATGAATTATCAAACATGTAATGTTGAAAGCCTCTTCCAGAACGAGCACACGGCATCAGAAAAGTATCACGCTGCAGACGAGCCAGTTCTCACCTGCTGCAGCAAACGGAGAAAATAAATCTACTTCCAAACATTGAACCGTTAAATCATATAACACGGATTCAACTTATCATATTATCGTTTACTCATGTGGCAGGTGATTACTCACCTGGTAATTCCTTAGAATCAAATCCGGATTGAAGTAGAGCTGAAATGGTGTGATGATCTCTAGTTGCTGGAAGAGAAGACAAAACAAACTTATCAAAGATGATAATAATGTTGAGATGAAGGATCCAGCTTTGACACTGACATCTGATAAAAAAAAAACATAACAAAATATGAAACCTTAGTTTCAAAGAAGTAACTCCCAATCCATTGCTTGTTGGTTAAATGAGACAAGGACTATAAATGGAGATAGAGTTGATTGAGGGTCATATGGATCAAATACAATGAAACGGATTGTCACCAAATCCCACAACAAACAGATCTGCACAACTATATACAACCCAGTCAACACAAGCTGTTGTTTTCTTAAATACAGATGATTGGCATACTCTGGTCAATATAAACTGGTTATGCAGTGTAACTCAGACTAGACTGGACTACTGTAGTTCCCCCTTCACTGGGGTCACTGGGGTCACTGGGGTCACTGGGGACAACATCCAGAAACTGCAACACATTCAAAACAGCGCTGCCAGGATCCTGATGAGTCCAGAAATATGAGCACAGAATATGAAATATTAGCACAGAATATGAAATAGCATTCAGAGGGTGTATGCTTTTTCTAGCTATATACAGACAATAAGGGGAAGACTGAGCAGTTTCCACAACAGAAGTGCCGCCATCCCATCACTGAAACGTGCCATTCTTGCTGAAATCTCCAAAAGTCAAATCCTGGATACCAAAGCAGTCTTTGTCACGTTGTTCTCAAGGTCTGGTGTCTTCATATGGTCATTTGCAGTGATTTTTGATTGTTCTGTATCAAATCGAGTGGTACATTTTTTAAATATTTAGCACAAAATTTGTGTAACAAATGGAATCAACCAAAGAAATGCTGCAACAAATTATGAAATATTATTGAGCATTAGAATAGCATAATATACCACCATCAGATTGTTCTACGTCCTTATACACGTTCACAATTTATCTTTCTATCAATTTATTAATTAATTAATAGATTTTAATTTCAGATGACTAGAGCAACTTGACACACTGAGTAGCTGCATCTGAAATGAATCTTCCGATTCCAAGTTTTCAGATTATGTACAGCACTTCTATGCGTCTACTGTTGACCTTTAGTGTGTATTTGACACGCCACCCGGTCCCCGGTCTGCTCTCTGGGTGCTACTGTGTGTAACTAGACCCAGATACAACCCATACTGTATAACAGACAGTTAACCCACATTGATGTCACCAACACTCCAACAATAGGTGGCGACTCCACATATGTCCACTGATGACAAACACTGATGTACTCCATTCTGTGTCACGATGACACGTGATGGTGACATACAAGATTGTAGAATCCTCTTTACTGTTGGTCATGATTAACCCTTCAAAAACAGACTACACATCACCACCTGTGGCACCTGTTCCTGTTCACACACACACACCTCTGCAGGGGAGCTAGCTATGTGTACTATCAATGCAATCTCTGTCTCAATCAATCAATCAATCAATCAATCAGTCTACATTCATATTCAGTGGTAAAAAGGGAAATAACTAAGTATATTTAATTGAGCACTGTACCGTTTCAGGTCCTTGCATCCAATTTGAGATCTGATATGTAGTACTTGTCCAACACACTTCAGATGGATCTACGGTACTTCTTAACTACATTATATATATATTGGGCAGTTGGTCTAAAGATTCTGATTTTACGCAAATATATTAGGAGTTTATAACATGTTGCATCATAATACACATACATACATACATACATACATACATACATACATACATACATACATACATACATACATACATACATACATACATACAGACAGACAGACAGACAGAGAGACAGACAGACAGACAGACAGACAGACAGACAGACAGACAGACAGACAGAGAGACAGACAGACAGACAGACAGACAATATGTAACAGATGACATGTATAACACAAATATATTGGTTTCCGAGTTATATTTTATGGAATACGAACCATCCCAGTTATGTAAAGCCATATCTTGGGTTCCCATGTAACTATATTGTCTAGCAGCATCTCAACAGACACACTGCGGCCCTTATGATGGATCCCGTGTCCGAAGGTAGCTCCGCTTTAAAGAGCTCGGGCTCTCCGTAACTTAAGACGGTAACGTCCCGGAGGACCGTTCCGACGCGTCCCTTCTCACAGCGGCTACAGCTACAAGCTAGCGGCGGAGCAGCGACGCTGCGGCCGCTGCGCGACGCGACACCCGGCTGTGCCCGAGCCGACACGGGACATGAGGACGTATCTTACCACCGCAGCAGTGGTGAGGACGCAGGCGGTGGTGTACGCCCGGGTAACAACCGGGATCTGTAGGTACTCCTGCTGGAGTGTCTGGTAAGCCATTTTGGACCGACTGGCAGCTTCCGGCACTTGGCTGACACGTCATCGCACAAGGCGCAGAGTGTTGCGTTCAAGCACGTGCGACACATTGGCAAATACACCCGGGCCTGGAATAATAATGTGTATGGATAAAGTGGAATAAAAGAGATGTGCATCTTCAGATTATCCTACAATGTGCGTTACGTTAAGTGAAAACACACACTGTAAAAAAAAAGAATAATGTTCTTCACATGGAAAATGAAATGTCCTGCAATGGACGGTATGCATCAATTAGGTTGATCTCTTACCGCTTCCTTTATATATATTTGTATTATCTTTTCTATTTGCACTGTACTGTATCAATAAACCGTCAATAAAGCCATTAGTTACAACTTACCAACCCTTTATTAAGGCTGACTTATAATTCAAGTGGAGCAAATACTCTTATAAATTAATGTTTTGCAAAGAAACATACATGATGTTATACATATCTAATTTTGAGGTTAAATGTAGTTTCATGGTGAGATTTAATTAACAATATTGCGGTGTTGGCTAACTAATATTTACATCTAACCTTCCCTTCCTCTCTAAGATCCTTGAGAAAGTAGTCGCCTATTGAGCTGTGTGACCTTCATAACAATAAGTTTATTTTCAATCAGGATTTAGAGTGCATCATATCACATCCTATTACAGAGACTGGATCATTGAATTGACATTAAAAGGACCACACTAAGCTGGTTTAATTTCTATTAATCAGATGGATACAAAGTACATGTTAATGATAAATCCTCAATGCATGCCAAAGTTAGTCAAGGCGTTCCACAAGGTTCTGTGCTTGGAACACTTCTATTCACCTTATATATGCTTCCTTTGGGCAGTATTATAAGAAAATATGCCATAAACATTCATTATTATGCAGATGATACTCAATTATATCTATCAATTAAGCCAGGTGAAAACAACCAATATTAATGTTTTCCTCAAACCCAAATGGGCCTTTTACTACATTTAATGTTTATTCCATTTTACGGTTGGAATGAGACTCAGTACCTCCAAGTCTGACGGAAAATGGTGCGTTGCATCCTACGAGTTTGGAGTGAGACACTTCCCCAAGCGAGGGAGTCCCAGTAACTCTGAGTGTTGTTAACGAGTGAGTGTAAAATGTGAGGCCCCGGGGTAAAGCCAGAATAAATATCGCAGAATAAATGAGAGAATAAATATCTTGTCTGGCCTGGGAACGCTTCGGGGTTCCCAGGAAGAGCTGTAAAGTGTTGCTGGGGAGAGGGATGTCTGGGATACCCTGCTAACCCTACTGCCCCAGGCCCTGATTAATATGCATATGATAGATAGATAGATGGACAGATAGATAGATAGATAGATAGATAGATAGATAGATAGATAGATAGATAGATAGATAGATAGATAGATAGATAGATAGATAGATAGATAGATAGATAGATAGATAGATAGATAGATAGATAGATAGATAGATAGATAGATAGATAGATAGATGGACAGATAGATAGATAGATAGATAGATAGATAGATAGATAGATAGATAGATAGATAGATAGATAGATAGATAGATAGATAGATAGATAGATAGATGGATAGATGGACAGATAGATAGATAGATAGATAGATAGATAGATAGATAGATAGATAGATAGATAGATAGATAGATAGATAGATAGATAGATAGATAGATAGATAGATAGATAGATAGATAGATAGATAGATAGATAGATAGATAGATAGATAGATAGATAGATAGATAGATAGATGGACAGATAGATAGATAGATAGATAGATAGATAGATAGATAGATAGATAGATAGATAGATAGATAGATAGATAGATAGATAGATAGATAGATAGATGGATAGATGGACAGATAGATAGATAGATAGATAGATAGATAGATAGATAGATAGATAGATAGATGGACAGATAGATAGATAGATAGATAGATAGATAGATAGATAGATAGATAGATAGATAGATAGATAGATAGATAGATAGATAGATAGATAGATAGATGGACAGATAGATAGATAGATAGATAGATAGATAGATAGATAGATAGATAGATAGATAGATAGATAGATAGATACTTTATTAATCCTGCAAGGTCCCATTGTTTTGCTACAGCAGCATTTATCCATACAGGTAAGCAATACAACAGGTACAAATAAAGAATGGCCAATATGTACATAAAATATAATAATAAGAAAAATGCACAATATAAAGAAAAATAATATTACATTTAATGAACTAACAAAAAAGTACAACAGCTTCTATATCAATTCACTTAGATAATAATATAAAATACAAATAGGAATATAGCATTGCCATTACAAGGAGAGAGAGGAGTGAAATGGGAAGAGGAGGAGATCTTATAAAGTTAAACTCTTCTTTACTTCAACTCTTCAGGGTTTTCCTTCTTTCGCCCCAAATGCACAAATACACAAACACACTGAACTGCATAGAAATGAACTGTCTTCATTCAGACGTACACATTCAGACCCCATATTTCACAAAAAGATTGATATCTGGAGTCCTCATTTAAGTTATTATCTTAAGGGAGACATCTATAATTTAAAATGTATTTCTCTTGATTTAATGGACATTTTGTCAGCAAGATTGTATTTGAGACTGAACCAACCCGTTTGATTTGATTTCTATCATTTGTGTTGCATTTTGTAATAAGTATAGCAGGCAATTCAGGATTTAGTCACTAGTGTCAATTATTTGCTTGTCTGGCACCAACCCTTACTTTGGATATTTGGGGAATAAACATAGACAATAGAAAGTTGCTATTCTGACAAAAGATTTCTGCTGCAGTATCATTTTATGGATAAAAGTGAGAATATATAATATTACAGTACGGTATGGATATACTAAGCTGGCCTGGTTTGTCAGAGGAAAAGCACTGACACTGAATAAACAAACCTGACACTGACATCACCAGTGGCTAATGAGATTAAAAGTAATAAGCTGCTTTACGCTGAGAATAGAAACAATAAGAAGTGGAGCAGTCTGAGGCGCGCCGACTATGCGTCTGTGTGTGAAAGAGCAGCAGCTGCTCTGCCCGTCTTCTTCATACCTGATACTTTTATTCATAGCAACCATCAGGACTTCATACCAAGAGGTAAGTCAGTTGTTGTGAAAATATGATCTACAGGGCTAATATGAATATGGCTCTCGGAGATCTGTGTTTCCCCAAGAACTGTGTTTATGTTAGTATGCTAATGAGAAAAAAACTATATTAGGCCATGATTAACACAGGACACATCATTTCTCCTTATTATCATTATTATTATTAGTGTTGTTGTCATGTTTTTTTTATCTAGGGGCATTCATCTCCATGTAACATTGTGAGCATTGCCCTTTCCCAAATAAACTAATACCCTTTCTTCCTGCAAGAGTAAGATATGTGTATTCCAAAACAATCTGGCAAATGTGTGTTTAAGTTTGTATTAACAATGTTACGGTAAAGCTTATAAAGGTAACACAACAACTCTATTTTCTCTGACTTGTTTTGCAGTTAATGTGAGCCAGTGGTGGATTAGGAATGAGTAGAAGGGGGAGGAGGAGGAGCAACAAGAGGAGGAAGAGCTCCAGCAGCAGTAAACGTGAGTTGGAGCTTTGAGTGACGGGTGCAATGAGGTTAAGCATGTGCTTAGCTGAGTCACATTCTTTCCACACATGCATGCAGTTTGCCAATATTTTGACTTCTTTGGACCAGTAGCAGACGAGTGATGTCATAGATCAGGTTAAATGCAGGTTAGGCTCGCCATTGCTGTCCATTGAGCTTGTGCTCAGTACTATTCACATGGGCTGTTACGTAACTCAGTTGAGTTTGGGCAACAAGATTTGGGAAAAAGATCATGAAATACTTATTTAGGTTTAGGAAGAGATCATCATTTGGAATACAATAACAAGTTATGGAACACGTGAATGCATGTTGACTTCATGCACCTCCACTCCCACCGTCTGCTTCTGGGCTTTTGGAGTCTTTATACTTCCTCGTTCATGATTATGTAGATAACATACAAAATAATTGAATAATCTACGAATTAAGCAGATTATTTGTTGTAGGTATAGCTAAGATTGCTGGATGAGACCAGACAGAATATTTAGGGTGCATCATCTAGTGCAAATACATTTTTTTGTATTTTTGTCAGCTTAGAATGAGCCTTTAATATCTACAAACGGGTCTTTTCTTTACGGAACTGGTCTCCATGTTTCTTCAGCCACTAGGAATGGACTGACAGCGATACTGACACGAGCTGGATTGTAATAGTGACAATATAAATCTATATTTATATATTATAAAAATTAAATTAAAGTTTTGACTTCAGCATACTTATTAATTAAACACTGGTATCGGATCTGGACGCCGTGGTTTTGGTCTCTAGGGCTGGAAAATTAAACACGAAGAACCTTCCACTGAACATTCAACTGAAATCCTCACCTCTTGATTAATTCTCTGTGGTCACAATATACGATATTAAGAGCATTAATATACCATCAAAAAACTATTATCTATGTAAAGATATCGTGGAGAAGGAAGTCCCTCTCCCCCATTGTGTTGTAACCACCCTCTTCTTTGGCTCTGGGCCCTCCGGCCCCTACAGTTGATAATGTTGTCCCGAAGTCCCAAACGTAGTGCCCATCCAATCTAGTAGACATATTTACACACATGCTGTTGTTTTTTTACTTTCAGAGAGTGCCTCACCATACAGCTTTCAAAAGCAGAACAAAAGTAACAACATTAGCTCCAAAGATGACTTTGTTGAAAAAGGTGAGACCGACTCTCTTCGAAAGGAAAATGTCCTGTCGGGATCTGAAGACGAGGACAAACACAACAATGCTCCACCCAAGGAGAAAAGACTTAAACGGGATTATCACGTGAATTCATTTACAAACCAAAGGAGTATTTATACCAAAATGACCGAGGACAGAGAGCAAGGAGTGAGGACGGTGACGTCGGTGTCTGTCAGTGACGTGGAAGATTCCCCCCCAAAGATCATTGTCCAGCAGTCGTGTGTGTCCTTATCTGAAGATCCAACCCACTCATCAACACCAGTGACTAACATCATGAAGATGAACTGCACCGGGTCACATGTGACCTTTGAAATTCAAGAAACGTCACAATTAAATACTTCTGGCATCAAGACCACGTTTGTTTTAATGAATGAGAAGTTGGACTGTGCTGATGTGTTCTTTAAGAGCAAATGGGAGAAGACATGGTTACCGAATAATGAGTCATCTGAGCAGCCATCACCAATTGTGACGAGTCACAATGGCAATCAGAACTCAAAGTACAGGTTTACCTTTGGCAACACAAGTGAACACACAGAGTCTCATAGTGATTCCAAATGGGTCAGTCCAACAACCGTGTGGGACAACACAAACTACTCTCACTGCTGCAGGGACCACACACTAATATCAACAGACTTTGTGTTGACCAATCATCCATCCAGTCCACGGCCATTGTTGTACATCAAACCTCAAGGGAAGAGGAACAACTTTGACAAAAGTATCAGAAGTGATCAGTTTCGTGAAATTCCTCCACCACAAGAGTTTGCAGACTTTAAATATTATAATTTAGAGGATCTAACACACTGCCTGGCTTCCTGTAGAATTGGTGCTCAAAGTCCTGCTGACAAAAAGCAAAAGGAATTTTACCCGACAGCTAACATCACCGATAACGAAGAATCTCAATGGCCATTTATCTCAGAAGCAGAGGAAAGAGCAGATTTGGCACCTTCATTCTGTCAGTTATCAGAATGTGCAAGCTATGAGCCAGTGCTCATGAGACCCTCCTTGTCTACCAACAGGTCCAGCTTCACCAAAGATTTCATCAACTGTCAAAAGAGAAACAACAGTATTGCAACTGTGGAACACAGAGCACATGTGTCCCCGAAGAAAAGACACCAAACATATCCTGGGATGTCAGAGGGTCAAGGGTTGATGCAGGAAGATATTCTGTCTCCCTGTACTGAATCGTTTTCCTCTTTAGTCATGTGCTCAATGCTTCTCCAAACTGAGAGGCTGGGAAGGATTCACCAGGGCACTGACAAGGTGTCTGCATTCGGAATTGGACATTATAATTCTTCCAAAAACCAAGGACGATCCAGACTTCCTTCAGAATCCCTAAACAACCATGATGGAAAGCAATCATTCTACATGACCAGCTCTGAGGCTATACCTGATGATGTGTTCACTGTTGCTGAGCAACGGCGAAGAGGACGCAGCATCAGTTACCATCGTCAAATGCTCAGACAACAGACAGTAGACTTAAAACAGAACATGTGTATGGATATGGAAAGTTTTGAAGATATTGATCAAAGTGAAGTAGCAGACAGTGGATTTGACCAAGAAATGGGGAACGTAGAATATCACAGCCCAGAGCCCCTTACAGAGGAGTTGAGTCAAAGAGCCTTTGCCATACAAGTCATCCCTCCATCCTTCAGAGGCTCAGAAGAACAAATACTACAGAGCCATCCAGTAACATTACCCCTCAAGGATGAGTTTGAAAGTGAAAGCCAAGAGGATCCAGTCTCAGTTTCAATCAAACATAGTAAATACTCAGTCATGACAGTAATTGAGCAAAGATTCCTGCAGATGGACTCAAGATCATCATTGAGTGGTGTTATGGAAACACATTGTGGAACTGCCCTGGAAGACCCTTGCATGTCCCCTTTGCAGGAGGTGAACTCTCTTTTATTAAACACAAATGAGGTTACAGATGAGATTGAACCTAAACCATATGGTAAACATGCAGGAAATGCCAGCCCTCCTTTGCTATTAATGCAGAGAAATGATCTGCAACTGAACACAGAAAGGAGAACAGAGGATTCAGAAGAACCTCCAGTCACGGCATCATGTCCTGCCAACGGTTCTACAGAGCCAGAAATCCATGAAAAAGAGCAGCTCAGTAAAACGGACCAGGCAGATAAATACACTGTATCCAGATGTAAGTTACAGTAATGTTTGTCAAATTATTTGAAATAAATACTGAACAACTCATTCCAGGTCAATTTGTATATACAACTGACTGACTTTACAACACCATTTCCAGCTTCCTTAGAGGCCAAAGAGCATCTGAAACCTGTGGTTCATAAAGACCCCGACAGCAGTGTCTCTGACCACTGGGCCAGGAGGCGAAAGCTCTTCAAGGAGAGCCAGGAATGGAGCTCTGCTGGTGGAAGCTCAATGGCCAGTGATATCACAGAGGAATCAGGTAACTCCTGGGCTAGGGTCAATGGAGGGTGTATCCAGATATACATTGCGATACATTTGGTCAAATACAAGTGCCCCAATTTGAAGAGGAAACACAATAGGCAGTGGTGAATCAAACGTGTGCATTCTTTCAAGTATGACACTTGACAGTCTTATGTGAGTTGTGGCAATCACCACTCACATAAGCTACCACCTGATTGGACAATAAACTCATTGATCCATCAATCTGTGTAGGGGGTATTGTATTACAAAGTAATGGTAGTCTAATTTAAGATCATTACAGTACTTGGTTTGGTAAAAATTGTCATGTTACGTAATAAATGTAAACAGAATACACTCAATATGCATTAACAGATTAGAATAAAAACAAATCTATCCAGGGGAAATTATTTTGCTTTGACTCACTGCTTCTTCCACAAAGTAGGCAAGTAAAGAATAATTAAATTTGAATTTAAATAGTGCCATGATTACGAAAAGCTCTGAAATATCAAGGTCAGTTTTTCCTTTTCTGAATCAAGGGTCTGAAGACAGAGGATGTCGTATGCCGTGGCTCAGTGACTGTTGCTCAGTGGGCAACGGGTCATACTTAAATCACAAGATTGGCTGTTCGATCTTCGGCTCCGCTTGTCCATATCGACGTTTCCTTGGGCAAGACAATTGCTGGGAATTTGCATGCAGTGTGAAATCCCAATGACGATATGGGATTCAAATGGGTTATTGCGAGATGGAACAAGAGGGTTGGATTAAGGAAGCGGAAAGGGGTCGAGGGATGAAGGGATGTGGGGATGTGGGGTCAAGGGATGAAGGGATGTAGGGGAGAAGGAACAAGAAGGGTAGAGGGGGTCGTGGAAAGAAGGTTGGAGTGGTGTGATGAGAGTCCGGTGGCTGGTGGGAACAGTGGGAACGGTGGGATTGGAGACTTGTGAGTGAGGGCCGTCTCTTCAGAAGCTCGGTACGAGAAGACCACCGGCCAAGCATCTTTCCAGACCAACGGTGGAGGCGGTGCCGATGCAGAATGAATAGCCCGAGTATGACTCAGGGGTATTCCGGATCTGGCTAAGAGATGGTGGAAGTGGTAGTGGAACCAGGACCGCGTGGCCCCCTTGACAATCTCTGTGACGAAATGGGGGTCTTGCGGAGAAGTTCAGCTAGGTGATCTCAAACTTAAGTTGTCGCCGATGGGTTTGTATGGACTTAGGTAGGAGTCTAGTCGGAAGAGGTAGATGGGCTGAGGTGGACCCTGTGGTTTGGTCTTGCTGCATTTGAGGTGATAGACGATGGTGTCGGGAGGATGGATGAAGATATCGGACATGGGGGCATGTCATGACGCATGGTGGTACGAGTTTGAGGCAGCGCAGGAGGCCGAAGAGAAGCCAGCAGGAACATGGACTCTTGACCGGTAGCCTGAGCGATAGATCAAAAAGATTGGGACAAAATCATTCTTATACAAATGCAGTTTAAATAATGTATAGACATTTTCAAATGAAGGCAATTTGTGAATTTGGGTTTCCTTTTCTTGTTTATTAATTTCTAAAACGTGTTTCCCTTCCTGTTAATCCAAATTAATGATAATCTGTAATACAAAATAAATCAGTTTATATGTAAATGTGGGCCTATTCAATTAAATATCTGTACCCTCCAATATTTATTGCCATTCAAATTTCAGATTTAATAAACTATTCAACCTTGCTGGCCAAATAGCCGACTCCTCATTTCCATTCGACTACTTTATTATATCATTAAAAAAATATATATAGTTTTGATTAACCAGTTGCGATTTTCTGAGTTTATTGTTTATTTACATTTTTACACACTTACCTCAAAGTGTAATTTTACAGTTTGAAATGTTCTAGAAAGCTTTTAATTCTTTTGCTATTGACCTATTATGCAAACTTATGTCAGATGCCCCAAATAATGTTTTATATAATATGGAACTTCCTGCAGTAATATATTTGATCAAGTGTTTATGTTTTTACACTTCATACATTGGTTCACATTTGTGCTAAACCTGTTTGTGTGTAACAAAGCAAATGTTAATTCTTAAATAATACCTGCTTACTGCCAACAAATGTGGAGTGTATCACTATAAATAAAAGGCATTGAAGGTGTGAATAAGCAAAAAGCAAATAATAAATAAATAAGGTCTAGTGATTCTTAATTAAAAAGTTCTGATCAGTCAGGAATGGGTGTTGTTTTAGATATTAATAGCTATGTACAGACTGTGTGGGCTGAAATGCACATAAGTTCAATTCTCTGTGACAATCAATTGTTGGCAAACTCAAAATATGCAATAATTAAGATCAGTCTGAATCTGGCTTCCAGTGACAACTGAGCAATAATGATTATTGTCAAATTCTGAAAATGAAGCAATTCACCACTGACATGCACCTGCAGTGTGTGATGCTGTGTGTTCACCTTTGTCTTCTAGTATCAGAGGACGCTCGCTCGATGGACATGACAATTCAGGACAATGAAGACAGAGGCTTTTATACAGAGACCTTCCATTCTTTAGCATGGATTTACCAAGGAGACGATGTCGACTCAGTGGCCATTCCTCCCAGCGTCAATACCAAAACCCGAGCTGTCTCAAGTAAGCCAGTTTGTGACGTCTTCAGGCTTATGAGGAAATGTATTTAGTATTACATCTCAGTAAGAAGTGTTCTTCTTATGCTTGCTTTTCTACGTGATACAAATAGCATGCAGAGGCAATACTGTACAGCGAACCAAGCAAATGATTACACATCCTACTCACTACACTGAAACCTTCTCTTCCTGTTCAGTTCGGGAGAGGACTGTGAAGATCTGCAGAGGGACAGGAGAGTATCCTTGGGGCTTTCGAATACAGTTTTCTAAACCCATCGTGGTGACAGAGGTCGACACAAGTAAGTCCATTTCTATCGCGTCTCGGTGATGTAGGTACTCAAACTAATAAAGGAAAGGACATTGAAATGATGGTTGGCACCACCCCACACACTGTATGTAGATCTCAACATGGTGGAAAACAAGATAAACAGGAAGGCAACTCCAAGAGGGAGAACATATCAATATTACAAAGCCTTTATGGTAGTGCTTAAACCATTCAAAAAAGACCACTGTGATGGAGGTCTTTGTCTGGGCATTTAACAAATAGACAAAATGGGCGTGGCCTAAACTATATCGAAGACAACCAATGGAAGGCTGTCACATGACCTGGATAATAACATTAGAGGTAAAACATTGACCCATTGTTTAACAGGAAATACAGACAATAATACACATAATATATATATACATATGTTTATACGTATATCATAAATGGAAGATGAGTTTGACCATAGGCTGTAAAAAAAATAGTGAAGCCGGGAACTTTCTTTGACGGAAAACATGTGACAGCTCTAATCTAAAAGTTACTTTAACAAATCCAGTAAATAAATCCAAAACGCCTCTCTCTGCTTAAGTTTCTGTGTTTCAGCATTGTTGCTAGTAGCAGATTTAATAAATTAATCTCAAGATATGTAACATCTATAACTCATTATACTCATTAATCCGGTCTCTGTACGCCTGCAGTAGGAGCTGTGTTTGTCTCCTTGGTAGTAAGTCAGACACGTTCCCGGTGGGTGTTGGCCTCTGCCAGGGCTGCCCTTTATCACCGGTCCTGTTCGTGACCTTCATGGACAGGATATCTAGGCGCAGCCAGGGGGCGGAGAGGATCCGGTTCGGGAGTCTCGGGATCGCCTCTCTGCTGTTCGCGGATGATGTGGTCCTGTTTGCCTCCTCGGACCGTGACCTCCAGCATTCACTGGGGCGTTTTGCAGCCGAGTGCGAAGCGGCAGGGATGAGAGTTAGCACCTCCAAATCTGAGGCCATGGTACTCTGCCGGAAACCGGCGGATTGCTCCCTCCAGGTGGGGGCAAACTGCCTACCCCAAGCGAAGGAGTTCAAGTATCTCGGGGTCTTGTTCACGAGTGAGGGTAAGGTGGAGCGGGAGATCGATAGGCGGATCGGTGCGGCTGCAGCAGTAAAACAGGCGCTGTACCGGTCCGTCTTAGTGAAGAGGGAGCTGAGCCGGAAGGCAAAGCTCTCCATTTACTGGTCGGTCTACGTTCCAACCCTCACCTATGGTCACGAACTCTGGGTCGTGACCGAAAGAACAAGATCTTGGATACAAGCGGCCGAAATGAGCTTCCTCCGTAGGGTGGCCGGGCTCAGCCTTAGAGATAGGGTAAGGAGCTAGGACATCAGGGGGGAGCTTGGAGTCGAGTCGCTGCTCCTTTGTGTCGAAAGGAGTCAGCTGAGGTGGTTCGGGCATCTAGTCAGGATGCCTCCTGGACGCCTCCCATTAGAGGTTTTCCGGGCACGTCCAACTGGTAGGAGGCCCCGGGGAAGACCGAGGACACGCTGGAGAGATTATCTCCCGGCTGGCCTTGGAACGCCTCGGGATCCCCCAGAATGAGCTGGAAAGTGCTACGGGTGAGAGGGAGGCCTGGGTCGGCCTGCTGAACCTGCTGCCACCGCGACCCGACCCCGGATAAGCGGGTGATAATGGATGGATGGATGGATAACTCATTTAATTCAGACTTTTTAAAACCCATTAATTAGTACAAAAGAATGATGTCACTGAGTTTACGCCATAATCCACGATTAGTTGAACTAATATCATTTACAGAAGATTACATTTTGTACGACACCCAATTTTGGTAGCAGCAGGGTCATGAGGCCTCTTATCACTCCTTGGTAGCAGCAGAGTCATGAGGACTCTTATCACTCATTGGTAGCAGCAGGGTCATGAGGCCTCTTATCACTCCTTGGTAGCAGCAGGTTCATGAGGACTCTTGTCACCCCCTTGGTAGAAGCAGGGTCACGAGGACTCGCATCACTCATTCGTAGCAGCAGGGTCATGCGGCCTCTTATCACCCCTTGGTAGCAGCACGGTCATGAGGCCTCTTATCACCCCCTTGGTAGCTTCATGGTCATGAGGACTCTTATCACCCCCTTGGTAGCTTCAGGGTCATGAGGCCTCTTATCACTCCTTCGAAGCAGCAGGGTCACGAGGACTGTTATCACTCCTTGGTAGCAGCAGGGTCAGGAGGCCTCTTATCACTCCTTGGTAGCAGCAGAGTCATGAGGACTCTTATCACCCCTTGGTAGCAGCAGGGTCATGAGGACTCTTATCACTCCTTGGTAGCAGCAGGGTCATGAGGACTCTTATCACTCATTGGTAGCAACAGGGTCATGAGGCCTCTTATCACCCCTTGGTAGCAGCAGGGTCATGAGGACTCTTATCACTCCTTGGTAGCAGCAGGGTCATGAGGACTCTTATCACCCCCTTGGTAGCAGCAGGGTCATGAGGCCTCTTATCACCCCTTGGTAGCAGCAGGGTCATGAGGACTCTTATCACTCCTTGGTAGCAGCAGGGTCATGAGGACTCTTATCACTCCTTGGTAGCAGCAGGGTCATGAGGACTCTTATCACCCCTTGGTAGCTTCAGGGTCATGAGGCCTCTTATCACCCCTTGGTAGCTTCAGGGTCATGAGGCCTCTTATCACCCCCTTGGTAGCAGCAGGGTCATGAGGACTCTTATCACCCCCTTGGTAGCAGCAGGGTCATGAGGCCTCTTATCACCCCTTGGTAGCTTCAGGGTCATGAGGACTCTTATCACTCCTTGGTAGCAGCAGGGTCATGAGGACTCTTATCACCCCTTGGTAGCAGCAGGGTCATGAGGACTCTTATCACTCCTTGGTAGTCGCAGGGTCATGAGGACTCTTATCACTCCTTGGTAGTCGCAGGGTCATGAGGACTCTTATCACTCCTTGGTAGTCGCAGGGTCATGAGGACTCTTATCACCCCCTTGGTAGCTTCAGGGTCATGAGGACTCTTATCACTCCTTGGTAGCAGCAGGGTCATGAGGACTCTTATCACCCCCTTGGTAGCTTCAGGGTCATGAGGCCTCTTATCACCCCTTGGTAGCTTCAGGGTCATGAGGCCTCCTATCACTCCTTGGTAGCAGCAGGGTCATGAGGCCTCTTATCACCCCCTTGGTAGCAGCAGGGTCATCAGGACTCTTGTCGCCCCCTTGGTAGCAGCAGGGTCATGAGGCCTCTTATCATTTCTTGGTAGCAGCAGAGTCGTGAGGCCTCTTATCACCCCCTTGGTAGCAGCAGGGTCATAAGGCCTCTTATCACCCCTTGGTAGCAGCAGGGTCATGAGGCCTCGTATCACCCCCTTGGTAGCTTCAGGGTCATGAGGCCTCTTATCACTCCTTGGTAGTAGCAGGGTCATGAGGCCTCTTATCACCCCCTTGGTTGCAGCAGGGTCATCAGGACTCTTGTCACCCCTTTGGTAGCAGCAGGGTCACAAGGACTCTTATCACTCATTGGTAGCAGCAGGGTCATGAGGCCTCTTATCACTCCTTGGTAGCAGCAGGGTCATGAGGAGTCTTGTCACCCCCTTTGTAGCAGCAGGGTCACAAGGACTCTTATCACTCATTCGTAGCAGCAGGGTCATGAGGCCTCTTATCACCCCCTTGGTAGCAACAGGGTCATGCAGCCTCTTATCACCCCTTGGTAGCAGCACGGTCATGAGGCCTCTTATCACCCCCTTGGTAGCAGCAGGGTCATCAGGACTCTTGTCACCCCCTTGGTAGCAGCAGGGTCATGCGGCCTCTTATCACCCCTTGGTAGCAGCAGGGTCATGAGGCCTCTTATCACCCCTTGGTAGCAGCAGGGTCATGAGGCCTCTTATCACCCCTTGGTAGCAGCAGGGTCATGAGGCCTCTTATACTGGCTGGATGTTCTCTCAGCCTGTGGAGATGCCTTCCAGCCTGCAGACGGACAGAATGGTGCTTCCCTCCTTCCCTGTCAGGCCTAATGGCAAAGGGGGGGCCACTCTCCAATGTTCAGAGTCCAAGAGAGAGAAGTTTTCTCGTTGCTTTCTCTTCTTGAGAAAGGGGGTTCGGTTTAAACCACTCCCATCTTAACTACTCTCTTCATTATTTAATTGAACCTTAGTTTGCCGAATTAATACTAGTTACTTTCATTTCGTCTTTTTAATTCTTCCATATTTGAATCTCAGCTGCAAAAACGTAGCAAACAGTTGATATAAACCACTGAATAACACCTGATCCATTAAAGAGTCTTATGTACAATGACAGCACACAGATAGACACTGATACATGACAGACAGACCTATGTAGATATCGAGTGTAACTATATGCATCATAAATGAATGGTTACCAATAATCTCAACATTTCAACAGAAATCATTGTCCTGAGTGAGAGACAAGAAAATGAGAGTTCTGTGCTCTAGTTGAGATAAAGAGTTGTAAACAGTTGGCTATCATGAACATACCGACACATACATTTTATGAACTCGGGTGTTTTAATATATATAAAACGCATTACTACCACTGAGATTTGCATATCAAGTAACAGTCTCTTTAAGTCTCTATGTCCCTGTAACAAAGGGCACAGATATTGTCATACAACATGGTAGCCTAAGCCTTACCGATCTGAGTCTCAAGCGTGACCCAAGTCCCTGTCTTAAGTTGGTCCAGGTTCATGGTAAATTGTGAGTCTGATCACTTTGTGGCTTATGGGTGGGAGACCAGTTCCCGAAAGAAGTTTATTAGTTCAATTCAATTTAGTTTATTTTGTACAGCCCAAAATCTCAAATCCCGCTCAGAGGGCTTTACAATCTGTACACATACGACATCCCTGACCTTTGACCTCACATCAGATCAGGAAAAAACCCTTTCACAGGTAAAAAAGGGAAGAAACCTTCAGGAGAGCAACAGAGGAGGATCCCTCTCCCCGGATGGACAGATGAATAGATGTCATGTGACCAGATGAACAGAGTTACAGAGTTACATAAACACATTACATGAATATGACAGAAACTATTCATATGAGGTAGGATGATGAAAAAGTTACAACTACCAAAAACAGCAGCAACAGTGGATATAGTAGAATAGTAATGACAATAGAAGCTGTAATGGTATTGCCAATACTAATAGCAATACAACTAATAATACTAATGATAGTAGCAGGAAGTGTTGAGCAGGACCAGGATCCAGATAAAACCACGATCCCATGAGCCTGTGAGGAGAGAAGGCACAAAGTCAGTAATGTGCATGAATTCATCCAGAAAGAGAGAGGAGAGTGGGCGTCAGCAGCATGGCCGGTCAGAGGCATTTAGCCTTCAGATGAATTTAATGTAAGTTACAATTCTGTTATTTGATATTAATACTGATAACCAACTTCAACCTATACTCCACACAGAGTGTTTTCTCTGTAAGCTACATTTGTTTTTGTGGTTTCAGACGGGGCTGCTGAGGAGGCGGGGCTAATGGTGGGAGACTCGGTCCTCGCTGTCAATGGAACTGATGTCACCAGCGTTCCTCATTCTGAGGCTACCGAGTTGGCCAGGCGAGGTACGCTGTTTCCATGTGGCCCTGATCACTAAATCACTTTGATGTAGAGTGTAAACTAATATTTCAACACTCTGAATGTTTGGTTTATGTGAGGGGTTCGAGGTGACATATCTGCCTCTGACTTTTAATGATGTTTTATATAACTTTGTGTTTGTTTGACATCTTTGCCGAGTGTTTGAGTCTAGAATCAAAACTCTTAAATGTTATTTCAAATGCTCTTGGTCTTTCAGGTCCAGATGTTTTAACGTTGACTATTGGCTCAGACATCGCTTGTGGTCCCAACACCCCCA
This sequence comes from Cyclopterus lumpus, assembly GCF_009769545.1. Lineage (NCBI taxonomy): Eukaryota > Metazoa > Chordata > Actinopteri > Perciformes > Cyclopteridae > Cyclopterus > Cyclopterus lumpus. The sequence goes on from NC_046977.1 coordinate 20,872,791, forward strand.
GACCAGCATGTCGTGGTTATCTTCACAAGCGGACCCAGTCTGGTCTGTTTAAAGGCTGGAGGAAGAGGTGGTTTGTCCTCTCACATGGCTGCTACCTCTTCTACTACAGACACAAGCGGGTGAGCAGGGAGCAGTCACCAATATGTCTTCTACTTTCTGAGCACAGAAAGTGTCTTTAACTTCATGTTGATTCCAGGATGAAGGCCAGAGGCGGGCTTTGTTGGCAGTGAAACTGGAAGGGGCCGAGGTGGGACCAGACATCTCCCTGGGGAAACCTTTTGTGTTCAGGTGCCGCCCTCAATCCGGTAGCCGAGTGTACTTCCTGTGTGCCACTTCCAACCAGGAGATGAAACGGTACAGTACAGGCCGTTGGAACCTCCTAAACCAAAGACACATGTTTTCATGCTTTTAGGCGTATTTTACATTTGCACAAAAAGCTGAATGTAAATGCTAATTATTGCAAGAATCTTTTTATGCTCGGCTAAAGTACATAAAAACAACAGGTACATTCATTTAGATTGTATTTTCTTGTTGAGTTTCAAAAAGTGAATGTTTAAGTTTCTTTCTTTGTATTTTTAGGTGGCTTAAGGCTATGGAGAAAGCTATTCATCCCATTACACAGGTAACATCTGGACAAAGCCAGGACAACAAAGGGCTTTACAATCTGTACACATACGACATCCCTGACCTTTGACCTCACATGGGATCAGACTAGTTTAACTACACTTCCCTAGAGGGAGTCTCTGTGGCTGTAGGCCGACACATAAGGCCACAAACATACACTGAATGATATTAACGTGCTACACTGTACGACACATTAAGGCAGGTGATATTGCTATGGATGTTAGAAAAGTGTTAGTTGATAGTTGAACATTACATTACATAATACATCACAGTATAATTAAAGTTATGGTTGGTAATATTCTTAAAAAAACATTTCTAGTGTATTTGTTGAAATTCTAATTACATCCTGACAGTAATTTATGAATCAATGCTAAAACAAATTCATACAATGCCCCTAATAAGAGCAGATATTTGTGTCTGTGGCAGGACTGTAATCAGGATGAAATGTCTCCCTTTCTTCCACAAGCTGCTAGATTGACAGCTGTCAGATCGATCAACAGACATGTTGTTTGAGTTCAAAATGATCATTTCTGGGAGTGTTTTTGGACTGTGAAACTCTTCAGATTGAATAACTCGTGGATCTGGTGGTAGTTGTCAACACTGGTTGGATTATTTGATTATATTATTATATCACCTACATTATACCTATATGTATTTAGATTACATTATTATATTGCCTACATTATACCTATATGTATTTATATTATATTATTATATCTCCTACATTATACCTAGATGTATTTATATTATATTATTATATCTCCTACATTATACCTATATGTGTTTATATTATATTATTATATCTCCTACATTATACCTATATGTATTTATATTATATTATTATATCACCTACATTCTACCTATATGTGTTTATATTATATTATTATATCTCCTACATTATACCTATATGTATTTATATTATATTATATCACCTACATTATACCTATATGTATTTATATTATATTATTATATCACCTACATTATACCTAGATGTATTTATATTATATTATATCACCTACATTATACCTATATGTATTTATATTATATTATTATATCACCTACATTATACCTATATGTGTTTATATTATATTATTATATCTCCTACATTATACCTATATGTATTTATATTATATTATATCACCTACATTATACCTAGATGTATTTATATTATATTATTATATCTCCTACATTATACCTAGATGTATTTATATTATATTATAATATCTCCTACATTATACCTATATGTGTTTATATTATATTATTATATCTCCTACATTATACCTATATGTATTTATATTATATTATTATATCACCTACATTATACCTATATGTATTTATATTATATTATATCACCTACATTATACCTAGATGTATTTATATTATATTATATCACCTACATTATACCTAGATGTGTTTATATTATATTATTATATCACCTACATTATACCTAGATGTGTTTATATTATATTATTATATCACCTACATTATACCTAGATGTATTTATATTATATTATGATATCTCCTACATTCTACCTAGATGTGTTTATATTATATTATGATATCTCCTACATTATACCTAGATGTATTTATATTATATTATTATATCTCCTACATTCTACCTAGATGTGTTTATATTATATTATGATATCACCTACATTATACCTATATGTGTTTATATTATATTATTATATCTCCTACATTATACCTATATGTATTTATATTATATTTTCATATTCAGAATGGATCAATGAATGTGTCTGTTATGATGCCCTCCATGTTCCAGCACCACGTGTGGATGGATGTCACCAGGCACAACTCTAATCTGCCCCCGCTGGCGGTGAAGAGCCCGGAGTGTCTTGGACTGCTTCATAAATACGACACCAGCAAGGACACGTGGCTGCAGCACTACTGCATCCTGAAGGACGGCTGCCTCTATCTGTACAGCGGGATCCGTGCAACTCATGCATATGGTATGATATATGTCATATTTCAAATTGTTTAAAAAAGGCATTTATATTTATCTAGGCATATTTTTTTATAACACACGCACACACGCGCACACCCACCCACACACAACCACACACACCCACACACTCACGCACACACATCATGAGCGCGAGTGAAGAAGACATGACGCTCAACATTTGTAATACCTGCAAGTCCAAAACGACGCTGTGGAGGAAAAACCTTAAAAACAACAAGACGTTCTCGTAATTTGGTCGTTTGGTTTTGGAGAATATGTAATATAGTGTCATATTTTAAAGTCTCCTGAATGACAGTTGTTTAATGTAGGGGTTATGTGATTTTAAAAGTTGATTTAACAATCATATATATTTGTGGAGCAGTTACAGTAATAATTATTAATGAATGCAGTAACTCATCAAAAATAACAAGTTAAGCTTTTTAAGGCTGGTAATATGCAAAATCAATGTGCTAAAAGAGGCTGAAATAATCAGTGGCTTCATTACTACGAGCAACACCTTTAATTTAATTTACTGACAATATACAAACATTGATTACTGCAGTTTTAATGCAGCATAAACCAAGGCATGGTTACAGTGTCCATTGTAAGCTTATCAAGCACAGTATATGGAATTAAGCTTCACATCACAGAACATGTTCAGAAGACTATTAAAGCTTAATATGACGATGTTTTGATCACAGAAGGGATTTTATTTAAACTTACAAAACGCTTACAGAACAAGAGCTCCTACCTTTACGAGAGCTTCTGGTTTTATATATGTGGATTTACATTCATATATAATAATACATATTTCTGTGTGCAATTAAATGTGGAGAGATTCATTTATATATAAATCACAAATGACATTTGTGAGTGCCTCTGTCACGGGAGAACGGCAAGAAGACCCAAACACCGACAAATAGTGAACTTTAATGCTTGCAGGAAAAATCCAGAGAACTACCTCACCCCGTGATCTATGGTGATCATAAGGAACTGACAAAGGGGAAAGACACAAACAGGGCTTGAATACACCGGAGGAAACAATCAGGGACATGGCAGACAACCACAGGGACAGGAAGAGGAGGGGAGAGACAAGGATTTCACAATAAAACAGGAAACACAACACAAACTACAGATCCTGACAGCCTCTGTGTGCATTCATTAATAGTGATCAATAGTGAGCCTGGTCTGACCCCACAGTCCTCTTATTGAAGGGGCAAGAGGTCCATTTTCTCCAGTGTTTCATGTGTTCACACTTACAGCCACATACTATTCACTATTAATGGCTTACTTCAATGTCACTGTATGTCCACTAAAAGTTATGCTTTTTGTCACTGACAGGCTCAGATTATTATAAGCGACTGACAACATTATGGAAAGAACTCTACAGATAAATAAAAGGCTTTGTGAGATCCGGTCTGTCTGACACCTCCCAGATGACAGACAGACCGGATCTCACATCCATATTGAGTCATTCATGACATTGGAAATCTTTTAGATGGCATAAGCTACGCTTCCTTTTTATTGTCTGTCATCTGGTCCTTCCATGGAGAGGAACGTATTGAAGATAACGGGGGTAGCTTTCTCAATAATTCTCTTTCATGACGTGTTCTATTCCACCGATCTGTGCTGACCCTGTTACTGAGTGATCTATGGGATGCAGAGGTATGGACTCTGCATCTCATAGATCTTTGTCACATTTCACTCTATTTTCTCAGACACTGGTGAAGGAAATGTTATTCTCTGTCTTCAGGTGGGATCTACCTTCAGGGCTACGTGGTGCGAGAGCAGCCCTATGGATCCAAGAAATCCACCATTGAGCTGAAACCTCTAACTGAAGAGTTCAAAGCTTTCTACCTCTGTGCTGAAAATCCTAAAGAGAATAACCGGTGAGGAGCGGACTATGATTTTCATTCAAGGACTTTCTACTGTAGAAACTGTAGTCTTTGGGTGCACGGTGTTGCTGTGCATTTACATTGTACTTGACAAAACAAGCCAGATGGTGCTTCACAAACATGTCCTGCACAATAAGACACTTTGTTGTGACTCTTGATCTTTCTATAATCGTGTTTAATGTATTAATCTTCACAGTGATATCCTCTTTTTTCCACGGGCCAAGTATATTCTTATATAAACCATAATGCAGCCTGATGAGAGGCTAAGCATAGCATTGTTGTGCTTATTGGATAGATGGGTCCATCTGACCTAAACAGCTGGTGTCATGATAATGCCAGCTAAATCAAAATAACCTAAAATGTTAATGCTTAACATATTAACGTATCTGGAAACCAGAGCATGATACATGTTGGATATGCTTCTATTCAAGGACACAAAGCACTTGGTTAGAGAAAGACGGGGGTCCCAAATACATATTTAAAAATTCGTGAAATCTCAATTTGGTATTAGTTCAGCAACTCTGGCATTGCATCAGCTTTAGTATTGAACCTTTAGTTTAAACTATGCCCAGCCCCCGTGAATGAGGACTAGTTGAACCAATGGTGTCCTGTTGATGCTTCTGATGTCTCTACAGATGGATCACAGCCATCAAAGCTTCAATAAAGAAGTGGCTGCCTTTACGGTCGGCCTTCCAGGAGTACATGAATCGGCCATCAGAAGAGACCCCAATGTGAGTCGGACGCCTCCTGTGGATCCCCGGATGCACTTCCTGTTGGTAGCGGATGGCACTTTGTTCTCTGCACTGCTTATTTATTAACTGAGAGAATCAGACCAGTTTATTGGTGCCCTCAGAAATGCCTGCTCATTTACATACAGCTCATTTACATACATCTCATTTACATACAGCTCATTTACATACATCTCATTTACATACAGACGGATTGCTAATGGTAAAGTACAAAATGTGAGGGACGAGAACAAAAACTGAATCTTCAGTGTTAATATTTCCATTTGTAAATGTATCTATGACCTAATGGAACATAGTACTTTACCATTGTGGCTTCTTTTCAATAGTTATTCTTTGAGAAATTATGCTTAATACTTCCCTCTGCTGTTGGCACTGCTCCTAAATGCTTAGATGGGTTGAATGCAGAGGTCATATTTCATGTGTGTGTGTATATGACGATTGAAATAAAGTTTAAGTTGAACTTAATTTCAGAGTTCTCATACATACAATGTTTGTAAACTACTTTGTAATATGAGATACTGGCATTTCTTTGATTTTATACAGATTATGTATTACTGTGTTTTGTTTTTTATTGCTACACTGCAAACTTATATAAATATAAGTATAATATAACTTATATAAATGTGCTTTCATGCTTTTGATACTGCTGTTACTCATAACAGCTAGTAATGCATCAATGTGTTTTGCCAAATACATTCTACAATCAAATCCTTTTGAGTCTTTGTCTGCACGTTAATCTGCAGTCTTTTGGCGATGCAAAATTGTATTTCAATGTTCAGCAAGTGCTAAAATGTAAGGATCAATTAACCCAAATCACGAAAAGGTGAGCAAGTGAAAGGTGTTGTCCAGTCAAAATCTTTAAAATTAGGTGATTTACATTAAAGATACAACGTGTAGCATTTAGGAGGATCTATTGGCATTAATGTAATTTAACAGTATAACGTCTGTTTTCTTTACTGTATAATTACAAATTATAAAATAAATAAAAGTGGTGTATTCATTACCTGAGAATGAGCCATTTGTATCCACATACAAAGTGGGCTCTCTTTACGGAGCCGGTTACATGGATAACATAAAGTGGTTGCTGTGGTAACACGTAGATAACATGAAGTGGATGTTGTGAGGGTAACACATGGATAACATGAAGTGGTTGCTGTGGTAACACATGGATAACATGAAGTGGTTGCTGTGGTAACACGTTGGTAACGTAAAGTGGTTGCTGTGGTAACACGTGGATAACATGAAGTGGATGTTGTGAGGGTAACACATGGATAACATGAAGTGGTTGCTGTGGTAACACGTTGGTAACGTAAAGTGGTTGTTGTGGTAACACGTTGGTAACGTAAAGTGGTTGTTGTGGTAACACGTTGTTAACGTAAAGTGGTTGCTGTGGTAACACATTGGTAACGTAAAGTGGTTGCTGTGGTAACACGTTGGTAACGTAAAGTGGTTACTGTGGTAACACGTTGGTAACGTAAAGTGGTTGCTGTGGTAACACATGGATAACATGAAGTGGTTGCTGTGGTAACACGTTGGTAACGTAAAGTGGTTGCTGTGGTAACACGTTGGTAACGTAAAGTGGTTGCTGTGGTAACACGTTGTTAACGTAAAGTTGTTGTTGTGGTAACACGTTGTTAACGTAAAGTGGTTGTTGTGGTAACACGTTAACGTAAAGTGGTTGTTGTGGTAACACGTTGTTAACGTAAAGTGGTTGTTGTGGTAACACGTTGTTAACGTAAAGTTGTTGTTGTGGTAACACGTTGTTAACGTAAAGTGGTTGCTGTGGTAACACGTTGTTAACGTAAAGTGGTTGTTGTGGTAACACGTTGTTAACGTAAAGTGGTTGCTGTGGTAACACGTTGGTAACGTAAAGTGGTTGCTGTGGTAACACATGGATAACATGAAGTGGTTGCTGTGGTAACACATGGATAACATGAAGTGGTTGCTGTGGTAACACGTTGGTAACGTAAAGTGGTTGCTGTGGTAACACGTTGGTAACGTAAAGTGGTTGCTGTGGTAACACGTTGTTAACGTAAAGTTGTTGTTGTGGTAACACGTTGTTAACGTAAAGTGGTTGTTGTGGTAACACGTTAACGTAAAGTGGTTGTTGTGGTAACACGTTGTTAACGTAAAGTGGTTGTTGTGGTAACACGTTGTTAACGTAAAGTTGTTGTTGTGGTAACACGTTGTTAACGTAAAGTGGTTGCTGTGGTAACACGTTGTTAACGTAAAGTGGTTGTTGTGGTAACACGTTGTTAACGTAAAGTGGTTGCTGTGGTAACACGTTGTTAACGTAAAGTTGTTGTTGTGGTAACACGTTGTTAACGTAAAGTGGTTGCTGTGGTAACACGTTGGTAACGTAAAGTGGTTGCTGTGGTAACACGTTGGTAACGTAAAGTGGTTGCTGTGGTAACACGTTGGTAACGTAAAGTGGTCCCTGTTCGGTTAAAACAACAACAGTACTTAACGTGGATGAGTTTACATTAGAGTTAGTTAAAGTTATTATGTTTTTCTTCACCTGGACCATTGAAACACTCTTCAGATGGCCTTGGCCCAAAATAGATTCTTAATTCATTTACTATGCGTCTCCTTAGGAGTTAGTTAGATCTCCAAGGACACCTGACAAAGATCACTAGGGCTCTGCTGTCCAAGCCACAGAGAAAACCCTTTGGCTTTTGTTGTTGTTTTGTTTGAATCGTCAGGTCTATTAAAGAAAGCTGATGTAAAAAGTACAACCAACCCTCACAAGAGTGGTGCAGAATACTCCATCTCATCTCTCCACTTCCCAAATACATGGTGTTCACTGGAGCTGGATGAGTGGACTTGGATTCTACTGCACGAGTCTTATAAATGTTCATGAACAGATGTTTTGATATAGTTTTGTTGTTGTTTAACACGTCCCCCATTTAAGTCTTTTCTCATTTTTCTGATTCATTGTTTATTGTGGAGTGAGATAAGTTTTCTGAGATATAAATGTTCTTCTGGAATTCCAGATTACACAAGGGTGAGTAATTTATATAAACATTTTCATTTTGGGGGGTGAAGTATTCCATTGATCAGATAAACATCGACAAAACGTGGGTTGAAATGTTAACATTTCTCTATTACAGTAAAACAAAATCAAGTTAATGCTAAAGTAAAATAATAACATTCAAACTCTTAAAAATGAAAGTCATTTGTTATCATTGTTTCAGCTTTGATGGAGCGACATCAGCGAAAAGCCCAACAACTTCATCCCATTTGAGCGCTGCGTGGCATCACCTGGTATGACACGAGCCCGGCTCACTTCAAACCAGCTCCAAGGGCTCAGACAGAACCCTCTCAGACAGGACCACCAACCGGCTTTACCTCTGGTTGGAGTAGGACCCCATGACCTTTAACTATTGGTCATTATTGGCTTCATACTGAACCTTGCATCCACTTGTATAACGATTTATGTTTCCTCATCGTAATAATAGGAACAGAAATAAAGTTGACATACTGCACAGCATGAAAGCCTTTTAGCCGTAAACCAATTTGAGGCTTTTATTCAGGGCTGCAAACTCCACTCAAACAAAAGAGCTTCCTTCTTCTTCTCAAAGGTTTGTTTGAAATAAGCTTTAATCATATAACAGTCATTGGTTAACATCAAGTGTACATGTTTCTGTTTGGCTTAAGGAGTCAATAGAAGTGCATCAGAGTGACTTTACATACAGTATACGGTGGAATGGTCTGTACACCCCTTTAATTTGACATTTATAATGTCAAAGAAAATAAAAAGATATTTCAGAATAACTTTGCTTTGCTTGGCAGTTGTGGTTATTTTCGATTTATTCAACATGTGTAGCTAATTAACATTATAACATTAATTATATGTGATATATAGTTAGAATATGATGGTTGTCCATCCAAATTCAGAGCAAATTTCCACGACAACAAAAGAAAATGTGAAATTATTTTTGGTTTCCATCCACTACTGTGATGCAAATATTTGGGCACAAGATTAAAAGTTAGTGGTGCTAATTTCCCCATCATGTTCCATTAAACTATTGCAGAAGACTTAAAAGAGCTTGTGATGAAAATATGGCAGTTCATGTAATAACTTGAGTTATCGCTCCACATTGTTATGACGTTATTGTCTGCTGCAATCTTTGGTGTACATCTTCATGTATATTATGATCAATTCACCAAGTCGGCTTCCATTGCAGTCACATTTTGCTTTTTATTTTGCCCTCTAACAGTGGATATGAATGCACTTACAAGAGAGGGTCATGCTCCTTACAGTGGAGTGGGCGTGGCTCATAAACACCATTTTCATTTTGTTTATCACAACTTTCATTCAATGTGGATGTATATTACACATATCCAAAATCATCAAAACCAACATCAATGTTCTTAACATGGATTCAAATGTGAAAATGGGACACTGTTACAGACAACATTTTTTAAGATATCCTGAATTAAAAATGGACGAGTGTCCTGTCTAAAATGAATCTCTATTGTTATTATTATTATTAATCTCTAAGGTGTAGAAAGCAACCGTGGCAGAGCTCAACGCATGCCGACACCCCCCAGGAACACACATACTACACCCATGTACTCCAATTAGTTCATTTTCTACAACAGAACAATTTGAAAGATGCCATTGTCACATACAAAATTGGCACAGAGGCTTCATGTTACATGTTTATGAAATAAATATATATTTTTGTGTAATAGAAAACACTCAAATAAATCACAATTTCCTTTCAAAGCAGCGCAACAAAAATGTGCAAACGCTCAAGGAGTGTACACACGTTTCACACAAGTGTTCTCATGGCTCGTTTGTCTTCAATATTGCAGATTTACTGTGAACGGAATTGGTGCCGATATCAAGGAGCACTCACGTTTCAGTCTGTTGCAAATATCCAGCAGTGCAATCAGGTGCAAAACAATATGTTCTGTAATGAGGCAGAAACACAAGGGGAACATACACACTCATTAAAAAGACACACCTCAAAAATACGGTTGTGCGCCCATAACCAAAGTACAAAACTAGAGATGCACCAATACGGTTTCTAAAGGCAACATATTCCCATCCATATTTGCAAACAATAACCTCAGATTGGATAATAACAATATCACTCCCCATCCGTAGTGGTTGATACATTTAAACCTACTCTTTAGACGGTGTTAGTCAAATCTACCCAAGTATTATCTTGCTGATTTGACAGGTGTATGAAAAACACAATTCCTCACGGATAAGCAGTTAAATGATTGTTGGAGTGATACAAATGGAGCGTTTAAGCCGATACAGTAGGGGATATGTGCTTTGATCAGCTGTAAGCTGATGTATCAGTGCGTCTCTGACCAGTACAAACACACAATACTGTCAATAAATAGGTTCACCAGTTATTGCTAAATTTATATAATTCACATTTGTTTACCTCAACAGCCTCAGTACAATGTGAGGAGTGATACAAGGATATTCTTCACAACTGTGTGTGTCCAGTACAAGGTACAACTCCCAGTTAATCATAGAACAAGAAGTCAGCTTCTGATTTAGGTAGAAAGAACCGAGCTGGAAAAAGCACCTAAATCCCCCAAAGGGGAGCAGGTGCCTCAAAAGGGCGTCGCCCGGTGCTTTCATGTCTTGTTTCTGGTAAACAGGCGCTCCCCTCGCAGGGTGAGGTGCTGAAGTTGGTACTGTAACACTTCAGTGTCTGAGGATTCTTTGATACTTATTTTGTCCAGATTAAGGTAGTCCAGAGACTTGGACTGGGCCCTCTTCCCCTTCAGCAGACAGAGGGGTAGTGGAGCATGCAGACCCCTCCCAGGCTCCCTGAGGAAGGTGTCACTGGAGCTGGGCATCCGCCTCCGTCTCCGCCCGTTGGCAGCAGGAATGTCGTAGGGTTGGTAGTGACGATTTTTGCCTTTGCAGATTCGTGAAGACCGGTGGATGCCCAAGTCCACAGACTTCGGGACGGGGCTCTCTGCGGAGCTGGTCATGGCCTCGGATACAGAACCCTTCTCTGGGGTGCCTTCTGACCACTTGTGGGCCAGCTTGAGCAGCTCCTCACCGGTGGTGAAGCCTACCAGATAGTTTGAGTCCATGTGGAGGATCTGGTACCCTCTGATGGGGGAACATGGGGTGCTTGCACAGCGAGGTCTCTCTGCTTCCGGTTTCAATGTGGCCTTGGTTTCAGATGGAGGGAGAATGGAAACGTGGGCCAGAGACACTCCATTGATGTCCATTTCCATCCTGACAGACATATCCCGACTGATGAAAGGTGGAGAAATAAACATGACTTGAGTCACTCTGGGAGCAATACAGCTGTTACACAAAGAATAACCATGTGAAAGACATTAAAGGCATACTGTTGTATGAGGTATCTATTCATAATCAGTGTACGACCTATTAGACAGGTAGGAATACCGTCACAGGGGAAAGCAATATATACGGACGGGCAGGCACAACTATCCTGATTACTGAAGTCTGGTTCAACTATCCTGATTACTGAAGTCTGGTTCAACTATCCTGAGTACTGAAGTCTGGTTCAACTTTCCTGATTACTGAAGTCTGGTTCAACTATCCTGATTACTGAAGTCTGGTTCAACTATCCTGATTACTGAAGTCTGGTTCAACTATCCTGAGTACTGAAGTCTGGTTCAACTATCCTGATTACTGAAGTCTGGTTCAACTATCCTGATTACTGAAGTCTGGTTCAACTATCCTGATTACTGAAGTCTGGTTCAACTATCCTGAGTACTTAAGTCTGGTTCAACTATCCTGATTACTGAAGTCTGGTTCAACTATCCTGAGTACTGAAGTCTGGTTCGAATTAACCTGATTGTTTGAGCGCAGATCAGCCCGAGATAACCCGATGATTGAAATCAGGCTAATTTAAGGTAGATTATATGACATTTGATCGACTTAGTTGAACCATGTACGAGGAATAGGGCCCAGGTGAGGAAATGCTCCCATCACCCATTTTTGTTCCTCCTCGATTCCTTGCTCGCATCCTCAGGAGATAAGAGCGGAGAAGGCGAGGAAGAGACGTGAGGAGTGGAGGCAACAAGCATTTTAAAAAATGTGACATCCTCGATGCCTCGTTTAAAGCAAGAGCAGCAGAAGATTTACTTTAACTAAATGCAATGTATGAATATAAAAATACTGTAGTTTGGGATCATTACATCTTTGTGCCTCTTGTATTTGTTTCCATGTCAAAAACTCTTCTGCAAAGGATACATTGGTGTTTCCTCGCTCAAAGCTCTTCCAACAAACAATACTCAAGATGCATTTTTGGAATTAGGACGTCCTTCAAGATGGAGCGCTTGAGTTCAGTGTCACAAGCCACAGGACCGAGGAATCAAGATGGCACAAAACCGGGAAATGAAAAAGACCCAGCTGATCGGACTGAGTGAAGACGGATCACAGATTAAGTTATATATTAGATTAGTTTTCTGATTCAATATATTATTGTTGGTCTGAACAACAAAAGTACCACAAACAACCAATTGTCTTTTCTTGATCTTCCATTTCCGCTCGATAACTTTTGTTATGGATAGAATTAAAGAGAGAGAGCTGCAGAGAGGAAACACGTTTTACATAATTTATCATTATTTCTATTCAGCCACGTGAGGCTGATCATTCCTGAGTGTCCGGTTTGATGAGTTATATAATTTAAGTTTAACCCGAAACATTGAACCTAATGAATAAATTACAGTGCTGAAGAGAAACCATAATCATATGGTCAGGTTATTTTATAATAATGTCAGTCAGAATCTCAAAACATAGACGCAAATAATTCATAAATAAGACAAACGCATTCCACCGGTAGAAATCGGCCCTGTGCTTATAAGCAGGACATAGAACACTGTATAAATACCACACACTGTATCAACAGAAAACATCATACAATAATTGTTATCAATATATTAAGTGGATCTTTATAGGAATGTTATCTCAAAACTGTCCAGACCAGAAATCATTCCGTTCCACTGATCATGTGTTCAGACACAAACTCTCTCCCAGCTGTTAAAGCCACTGACAGTTGATCCAGATGTGATCACCTGATCCATCATCAGATCCAGATGTGATCACCTGATCCATCATCAGATCCAGATGTGATCACCTGATCCATCATCAGATCCAGATGTGATCACCTGATCCATCATCAGATCCAGATGTGATCACCTGATCCATCATCAGATCCAGATGTGATCATCTGATCCATCATCAGATCCAAATGTGAACATCTGATCCATCATCAGATCCAGATGTGATCATCTGATCCATCATCTGCTACATATGTGATCAGTTGATCCATCATCTGATCCAGATGTGATCACCTGATCCATCATCAGATCCAGATGTGATCACCTGATCCATCATCAGATCCAGATGTGATCATCTGATCCATCATCAGATCCAGATGTGATCATCTGATCCATCATCAGATCCAAATGTGAACATCTGATCCATCATCAGATCCAGATGTGATCATCTGATCCATCATCTGCTACATATGTGATCAGTTGATCCATCATCTGATCCAGATGTGATCAGCTGATCCATCATCTGATCCATCATCTGATCCAGATGTGATGATCTGATCCAGCTCGTTTTCCTCGAGGAAAAGATGGGGAGAAACGGTGAGGGAAACGGTGACGCAATTAAGAGATTGGGACGCACCCCCGTGTTGTTGCCTCCAGCACACAGAAGCCACGCCCATATCAGCGAGCCGCCCGTCGCAGGATGCTGATTGGTCCGTCGCTGGCTGCCACACACGCATTACTTGAAGACTAGATGGATCTTATGTGTGACTCTGTGATCTCATGGTATTGAGAGCATTAGGAGGTCATTGGAACTCCGCTGGGTGCTCAGTGAGCACTGCTGGTCTCCAAAAGGAGCCAGCCTGATTTCATGTTTTAAGGTATTTTGTAAAACCACGTATGCAAAATACACCTGCTGTCATAATTCAGGTGGAATCAAAGAGCTTCACCGGCGGCTCAGGGAGCGACACGAAGCCCATGAAGGCCATGGCGCAGCTACAGGCTCAAAGGGGCCATGGGGACGCACGAGCCTCCCCGCGCGTGGCCGCTGCAATACGTGCTCAATACCGGGGTTCGCGACGCAGGCTGAACGGCCTCTCTAAAGCCGTGGAGAGGGCGACATGTCAGAGAAAAAGATGGCTGTTGCAACAAACCACAGGCCGGCTTTCTCCCGTCCGCGGCCGCATGGGACGCCCCGCACTGCCGGGGACAACACCGACCGACGTGTCGTCGGGGTTGTCCCCGGCAGTGCGGGGTTGCGGGCCGTCCCATGCGCGTTAAACGGGACCGGGTCGCTTCAAACGGGAAGTCTCACCAGACCAGATGAAGTCACGGGGGGCGCGTTAGGATGCAAGACGCTGGTCCTCCTCAGATGTCTCTGGGGTTCATGGCCCACGACGACACGGACACGGACACGGACACACACACACACACACGATAATACATACGAACCTGTGTGACAGAGGAGGATCCGATGTGTCGTCTTCCGTCTGCGAGGGCTCTGCTTCTGCGTCCTCACGCCTGTGTTCCCTCAACAGCAGCAGCAGGAGCACTTCCGGTCTATTTTTCAGAAGAAAAAAAACGGGAATTATAAATGTTGTCCAGTATTTATCGGTGCAATAGACTAAACAATAAGACACATACATAAATATCTGATCTTCTCTACATATTATTCACGGCAGTTTACACAACGGGTGATATTTCTATCTAGTGAGTGCGTACCCATGGTTATCACACTCATGCTTATGGAAGCCCGGATCTCTCAGTAAAAGAAAAGAAAAAAGAAAATGTGTCAACATTAGAACATGATGTGTGTGAAAACATGTGTGTTAATGGTAGAACAATTGTATTGCACTGTACTGTAATCCTTAATGTGACAAATTATTCTGAAGGATTTGTACATATCTGCCATATCTGGTGTGATGTCATATCTGGTGTGATGTCATATCTGGTGTTGTAGCTTAACTAACAACCATGCTTGGTTTGTAGCTGCTGGTGTATCTTAAGACAATATCCTCCATCAACAAAGCATGGTTTTATGCCACAGGATGGCGCCCATTTACAGTGAATGACATGGGTTAGAGTTGAATATTTCCCTGCGATGAGTTGTTCATACAAGATGGCTAACATTACATCAGTCTGCAGAGAACTCTTTAAGTAATGAGTTGGTACCGAGAAGCAACCTCAGGGTTTGAAAAGGTAATGAGAAACAGTCACGTTAGACCAGGAAATAAGAAACAGTCACGTTAGACCAGGAAATAAGAAACAGTCACTTTAGACCAGGAAATAAGAAACAGTCACTTTAGACCAGGAAATAAGAAACAGTCACTTTAGACCAGGAAATAAGAAACAGTCATGTTAGACCAGGAAATAAGAAACAGTCATGTTAGACCAGGAAATAAGAAACAAACACGTTAGACTGGGTCACGTTAGACCAGGAAATAAGAAACGATCACGTTAGACCAGGAAATAAGAAACAATCACGTTAGACCAGGAAATAAGAAACAGTCACGTTAGACCAGGAAATAAGAAACGATCACGTTAGACCAGGAAATAAGAAACAATCACGTTAGACCAGGAAATAATAAACGATCACGTTAGACCAGGAAATAAGAAACAGTCACGTTAGACCAGGAAATAAGAAACAGTCACTTTAGACCAGGAAATAAGAAACAGTCACTTTAGACCAGGAAATAAGAAACAGTCACTTTAGACCAGGAAATAAGAAACAGTCACGTTAGACCAGGAAATAAGAAACAGTCACGTTAGACCAGGAAATAAGAAACAGTCACTTTAGACCAGGAAATAAGAAACAGTCACTTTAGACCAGGAAATAAGAAACAGTCACTTTAGACCAGGAAATAAGAAACAGTCATGTTAGACCAGGAAATAAGAAACAGTCATGTTAGACCAGGAAATAAGAAACAAACACGTTAGACTGGGTCACGTTAGACCAGGAAATAATAAACGATCACGTTAGACCAGGAAATAAGAAACAGTCACGTTAGACCAGGAAATAATAAACGATCACGTTAGACCAGGAAATAAGAAACAATCACGTTAGACCAGGAAATAAGAAACAATCACGTTAGACCAGGAAATAAGAAACAATCACGTTAGACCAGGAAATAAGAAACAATCACGTTAGACCAGGAAATAAGAAACAATCACATTAGACCAGGAAGTAAGAAACAAACACGTTAGACCAAGAAATAAGAACCAGTCACATTAGACCAGGATATAAGAAACCATCACGTTAGACCAGGAAATAAGAACCAGTCACATTAGACCAGGATATAAGAAACCATCACGTTAGACCAGGAAATAAGAACCAGTCACATTAGACCAGGATATAAGAAACCATCACGTTAGACCAGGAAATAAAAAACAATCACGTTAGAGCAGGAAGTAAGAAACAGTCACGTTGGACCAGGAAATAAGAAACAATCACGTTAGACCAGGAAATAAGAAACAATCACGTTAGACCAGGAAATAAGAAACAATCACGTTAGACCAGGAAATAAGAAACAATCACGTTAGACCAGGAAATAAGAAACAATCACGTTAGACCAGGAAATAAGAAACAATCACGTTAGACCAGGAAATAAGAAACAATCACATTAGACCAGGAAGTAAGAAACAAACACGTTAGACCAAGAAATAAGAACCAGTCACATTAGACCAGGATATAAGAAACCATCACGTTAGACCAGGAAATAAGAACCAGTCACATTAGACCAGGATATAAGAAACCATCACGTTAGACCAGGAAATAAGAACCAGTCACATTAGACCAGGATATAAGAAACCATCACGTTAGACCAGGAAATAAAAAACAATCACGTTAGAGCAGGAAGTAAGAAACAGTCACGTTGGACCAGAAAAAAAGAAACAGTCACGTTAGACCAGGAAATAAGAAACAATCACGTTAGACCAGGAAATAAGAAACAATCACGTTAGACCAGGAAATAAGAAACAATCACATTAGACCAGGAAATAAGAAACAGTCACGTTAGACCAGGAAATAAGAAACAATCACGTTAGACCAGGAAATAAGAAACAATCACGTTAGACCAGGAAATAAGAAACAATCACGTTAGACCAGGAAATAAGAAACAATCACATTAGACCAGGAAATAAGAAACAGTCACGTTAGACCAGGAAATAAGAAACAATCACGTTAGACCAGGAAATAAGAAACAGTCACGTTAGACCAGGAAATAAGAAACAATCACGTTAGACCAGGATATAAGAAACAGTCACGTTAGACCAGGAAATACGAAACCATCACGTTAGACCAGGAAATAATAAACAATCACATTAGACCAGGAAATAAGAAACAGTCACGTTAGACCAGAAAAAAAGAAACAGTCACGTTAGACCAGGAAATAAGAAACAATCACGTTAGACCAGGAAATAAGAAACAATCACATTAGACCAGGAAATAAGAAACAGTCACGTTAGACCAGGAAATAAGAAACAATCACGTTAGACCAGGAAATAAGAAACAATCACGTTAGACCAGGAAATAAGAAACAATCACGTTAGACCAGGAAATAAGAAACAGTCACATTAAACCAGGAAATAAGAAACAGTCACGTTAGACCAGGAAATATAAAAACAGTCACGTTAGACCAGGAAATAAGAAACAATCACATTAGACCAGGAAGTAAGAAACAAACACGTTAGACCAGGAAGTAAGAAACAAACACGTTAGACTAGGTCACGTTAGACCAGGAAATAAGAAACAATCACGTTAGACCAGGAAATAAGAAACAATCACGTTAGACCAGGAAATAAGAAACAGTCACGTACATACATATATATATACATACATATATATATATATACATATATACATACATACATATATATACATACATATATATATACATACATATATATATATATACATATATACACACATACATATATATACATATATATATATATATATATATATATATACATATATATATATATACACACATATATATACACACATATATATACACATACATACATACATACATATATATACATACATATATATATCCATCCATCCATCCATCCATCCATCCATTATCACCCGCTTATCCGGGGTTGGGTCGCGGTGGCAGCAGGTTCAGCAGGCCGACCCAGGCCTCCCTCTCACCCGCAACACTTTCCAGCTCATTCTGGGGGATCCCGAGGCGTTCCAAGGCCAGCCGGGAGATATAATCCCTCCAGCGTGTCCTCGGTCTTCCCCGGGGCCTCCTACCAGTTGGACGTGCCCGGAAAACCTCTAATGGGAGGCGTCCAGGAGGCATCCTGACTAGATGCCCGAATCACCTCAGCTGACTCCTTTCGACACGAAGGAGCAGCGACTCGACTCCAAGCTCCCCCCTGATGTCCGAGCTCCTTACCCTATATCTAAGGCTGAGCCCGGCCACCCTACGGAGAAAGCTCATTTCGGCCGCTTGTATCCGAGATCTCGTTCTTTCGGTCACGACCCAGAGTTCGTGACCATAGGTGAGGGTTGGAACGTAGACCGACCAGTAAATGGAGAGCTTTGCCTTCCGGCTCAGCTCCCTCTTCACCAAGACGGACCGGTACAGCGCCTGTTTTACTGCTGCAGCCGCACCGATCTGCCTGTCGATCTCCCGCTCCACCTTACCCTCACTCGTGAACAAGACCCCGAGATACTTGAACTCCTTCCCTTGGGGTAGGCAGTTTGCCCCCACCTGGAGGGAGCAATCCGCCGGTTTCCGGTGGAGCACCATGGCCTCAGATTTGGAGGTGCTAACTCTCATCCCTGCCGCTTCGCACTCGGCTGCAAAACGCCCCAGTGAAAGCTGGAGGTCACGGTCCGAGGAGGAAAACAGGACCACATCATCCGCGAACAGCAGAGAGGTGATCCCGAGACTACCGAACCGGATCCTCTCCGCCCCCTGGCTGCGCCTAGATATCCAGTCCATAAAGGTCACGAACAGGACCGGTGATAAAGGGCAGCCCTGGCGGAGGCCAACACCCACCGGGAACGTGTCTGACTTACTACCGAGGATACGAACACAGCTCCTACTGCAGGCGTACAGAGACCGGATGGCCCGTGCCAACGGGTCCGGCACTCCATACTCCCGCAGCACCCCCCACAAAAACCCACGAGGGACCCGGTCGAAAGCCTTCTCCAGGTCTACAAAGCACATGTAAACTGGTTGGGCAAACTCCCAGGACCCCTCTAGTAATCTTGCGAGGGTAAAGAGCTGGTCCACTGTTCCACAACCGGGACGGAATCCGCACTGTTCGTCTTGAATCCGAGGTTTGACAAGCGGTCGGAGCCTCCTCTCCAGCACCCTGGCATAAGCTTTTCCCGGGAGGCTGAGCAGTGTGATACCACGATAGTTCGAGCACACTCTCCGGTCCCCCTTCTTGAAGATGGGAACCATCACCCCGGTCTGCCAGTCCATGGGCACTGTTCCCGACCCCCATGCGACACTGAAAAGGCGTGTCAACCAAGACAGCCCAACAATGTCCAGCGCTTTCAGCATCTCAGGGCGGATCTCATCCACCCCTGGCGCCTTGCCACCAAGGAGCTTTTTGACTACCTTAGCGACCTCTGCCAGGGATATGGGTGAAACCACCCCAAAGTCTTCCGGCGCTGCCCCCTCTCCGGAGGACATGTTGGCCGGGTTTAGGAGTTCCTCAAAGTGCTCTTTCCACCGCTTGACGATGTCCCCAGTCCGGGTCAGCAGTTCAATTCAATTCAATTCAGTTTATTTTGTATAGCCCAATATCACAAATTACAAATTTGCCTCAGAGGGCTTTACAATCTGTACACATACGACATCCCTGTCCCAGGACCTAACATCGAATCAGGAAAAACTCCCCAAAAATAACCTTTGACAGGGAAAAAAGGGAAGAAACCTTCAGGAGAGCAACAGAGGAGGATCCCTCTCCCCGGATGGACAGAAGCAATAGATGTCATGTGTACAGAATGAACAGCATTTACAAAGTTACATAAACACATTACATGAATATGACAATGTATGAATGGAACTCCAATCCATGAAACAGAAGGAGGTAGAGAGGAGAGGGGGCGGGGCGCATCAGCAGGGCCAACGCGGGAGGCCGGCTCACCAGGCATCAGACACCTCCAGGTCCAATGGACCCTATGAGACGTGAAGTCACAACGACTCCGGGGAGGAAGCAGAGTTAATAAGGTGCAATGGAGGATTCAAACCAACTTAGTGCGGTACCTGAAATGCCAATCGACTGATCCAGTCTCTGTAATAGGATGTCATGATCAATGGTGTCGAACGCAGCACTAAGGTCTAATAATACCAGTACGGAGATAAGTCCTTTATCTGATGCAATTAGGAGGTAATTTGTAATTTTCACCAGTGCTGTCTCTCTGCTGTGGTGTTTTCTAAATCCTGACTGAAACTCCTCAAATAAACTATTCTGATGTAGGAAGTCGCACAACTGATTTGCGACTACTTTCTCAAGGATCTTAGAGAGGAAGGGAAGGTTAGAGATCGGTCTGTAGTTAGCCAACACCTCTGGATTAAGAGTGGGCTTTTTCAGGAGAGGTTTAATTACAGCTACTTTGAAGGAATGTGGTACATGCCCTGTTAGCAAAGACACATTAACAATATCCAGCAGAGAGGTGCCAATTAAAGGCAACACGTCTTTAAGCAGCCTCGTTGGGATGGGGTCCAAGAGACAGGTAGACGGTTTAGAAGTAGAAACCGTTGAAGACAATTGGTCTAGGTTAATGGGAGAAAAGCTATCCAAATATACACCAGGGCATACAGCCGTTTCCAAGGCCACTCCTCTTGAGGACAGATCGGCAGTAGTTGAGGGCAAGAGATCATCAATCTTGCCTCTAATAGTTAAAATCTTTTTATTGAAGAAGTTCATGAAGTCATTACTACTGAGGTCTATTGGAATACACGGCTCCACAGAGCTGTGACTCTCTGTCAGCCTGGCTACAGTGCTAAAGAGAACCCTGGGGTTGTTCTTATTTTTCTCTATTACTGATGAGTAATAGGCTGCTCTGGCATTACGGAGAGCCTTCTTATATGTTTTAAGGCTATCTCGCCAAACTAAGCGTGATTCTTCCAGATTGGTGGAACGCCATATGCTTTCGAGCTTTCGTGATCGAGTCTAGTGTCATTCTCAGTGAGCCTGTAGCACTATCGACAATATGATCAATCTGGGACGGACTAAAGTTAGCACAGGAGTCCTCCGTCACATTGAGACGTGGTATTGAATCAAATGCAGAAGGAATCGCTTCTTTAAATTTAGCTACAGCACTGTCAGTTAGACATCTGGTGTAGAAAGTTTTGACTAACGGTGTATACTCCGGGAGTATAAACTCAAAAGTTATGAGGTAATGGTCTGACAGAAGAGGGTTCTGTGGGAAGACCTCCAAATGCTCAATGTCAATGCCATATGTAAGAACAAGGTGGAGGGTGTGGCCAAAGCAGTGAGTGGGTTTCTGTACTCTCTGACAGAAGCCAATCGAGTCCAATAATGAGATAAATGCAGTACTAAGGCAATCATTATCAACATCCACATGAATATTAAAATCTCCTACAATAATAACCTTATCAGTTTTAAGGACTAAACTTGATAAACACTGAAAATTCAGATATAAATTCTGAATATGGACCTGGTGGCCGGTACAGTATAACAAATAGAATTGGCTGTAATGTTTTCCAGGTTGGATGTGAAAGACTAAGAACAAGGCTTTCAAATGAGTTGTAGTTTAGTTTAGGTTTAGGATTCATTAATAGGCTTGAGTCAAAGATGGCTGCTACTCCACCTCCTCGGCCGGTGCCTCGAGGAATGTGAGTATTAATATGACGGAGGAGTTGATTCATTTAGGCTGACATATTCTTCATGGCTTAGCCAGGTTTCAGTAAGACACAATAAATCAATGTGATTGTCTGATATTAAATCATTTACTAATACAGCTTTAGATGACAGAGATCTAATATTAAGGAGTCCACATTTAATTCTCTTGTTTTGTTGCACTGTTGCAGTAGTGATGTTAACCTGTATGAGGTTATTTTGTATGACTCCTCTTCTGGTTACTTTTGATTTAATTAATTTAAGTGGCCGTGGGACAGACACAGTCTCTATAGAGTTAAGGTTAAGGGTGGGTAACTGCTCGGATGGAAGTGCAGAGAAGGGTGGAAGACTACAACTCTGCTTCTGCATCCTGATCTGACCTCTGGGTCATGGATTAAGTCCGTTAATCAACTTGGCCATGTTTGCAGAAATGAGACCCGCTCCATCCCAAGTGGGATGAATGCCGTCTCGACTCATCAGATCCTGCTTTCCCCAGAAAGTCTGCCAGTTATCTATGTAACCCACATTGTTTGCTGGGCACCACCTGGACAACCAGTGGTTGAATGACGACATGCGGCTATACAAGTATGTATATATATATATATATATATATATATATATACACACACACATATATATATACACATATATATATATACACACATATATATATATATATACATATATACATACATATACATATATATACATATATACATACATATATATATATACATATATATACACATATATGTATACATATATATACATACATATATATACACATATATATAGACATATATGAGCCACTCAAACTCCTCCACCAGGTTAAGGTGGCGATTCATAAGAGGAGTCATATATATACACACATATATATATATGTATGTATATATATGTATGTATATATATATATATATATATATATATATATATATATATATATATGTATGTATGTATGTATATATATATATGTATGTATATATATATTGTGGCATCACAAGGGGACAGGTAGTGGAGGGGCGCTACAAAATGGCCACCAGTGCAAGAACTACATCTCCCAGCCTGCCTCACCGCTCACCCAGCTGCAGCTGCTTAAGGCACCTGATTGAGGCAGGGCTGGGAGACTTAAGAGAGAGCACCTGGGAAGGAGAAAGGACACAAGCGGAAGGTGAACCCACAAGCACCTGGAAGAGGACGACAAGGAAGAGGACCTCGTAGCCTGGAGTCACCAGTTTTGTTTGGTTAATTAACCACTTTCTCCTCCGGGATGTTTAGTGTTGTCTAACTGGACCTTTTTTGATACTTTGTTGTTTTTGGACGTTACCTTGCTGGTGGGATGGGAAATAAATCTTACTTTTTGTTAAATACCCTCGGACGTGCCTGTGTCCAGCTCTCTTTTTGCACTGCCCCAGGCTAGCCTGTCCTAGCGACAGCCCGTGACACTACAGGTGGTGGAGAATGCGGGCACTGGGGCCAAAGTGCGGATGATTGAGAGAGGAGATATTGACGCGACTTGTCCCAACTTTTTTCAGAACTTCAAACCCCAGGCCACCAATCCAAAATGGAGCCACTCATTCAGATGCTGTTGGAGAGCCAGAGGTCGCAGCAGGAAATCAGCGGTGCCCTGTTGGCACAGCAAATCAGGGCTAATGAACTGCAGGAGCTCCGGCAGAGGCCAGAGTCGAAGCCCAGGGCAGCTGATTTCATCCCTAAACTTGGCGTGACCGACGATGTGGAAGCTTACCTTCATGCCTTTGAAGCTACGGCGACTCGAGAAGGGTGGTCAAAGAGACAGTGGGTTGGACTTCTGGCGCCTTTCCTATCCGGTGAGGCCCTTAAAGCGTTTCGAGATGTAGAGGCTGATATTGCCCACGACTACGACCAGTTAAAGGGGGAGATTTTGAGTCGCCAGGGGCTCACCAAATTTAGCATGGCCCAACGTTTTCATAACTGGACTTTCCTAAGCGGAGAGACGCCCCGGTTCCAAATTCACGAGTTGATAAGAGTGGCGAAAAGGTGGCTAGAACCAGACAAACACAGCCCGGCAGACATGATAGAAACCCTGGTTATGGACAAGTATCTACGGGGTCTACCGTACGAGGCAAAAAAGGTAATTGGCCACCAAAAGTTAACAACGGCCACAGGGTTGATAGAAGCCGTAGAACAGTTCCAGGCGGCCTCAGACATGCTCCGATCACCCTGTAAAGCGCCGGTGGCTTCTGTCCCGGCCCGGCCAAGTGTGCGTCGCCAAAGAGGTCCGGCCCTGGCCCACCCTCACTCGAACCCCCCCAGCAGAGGCGGTAGTCAACCTGGACAGCCACGAGCGTTCCTGAACCCAGAGCCCCGCCAGTGCTATCGCTGTGGCAAATTCGGCCACATCTCCTGGCAGTGTGAAAGGCTAGACGAGCCCATGCCCACAGCGGAATCCGCCAGCGGCCCCCATGTCCACTTTGCTGCCCTCCTGGGCGAAAGTAGGGACTGGCGACCAACGTGCCCCGTAACGGTGAATCGACGGGACCTAGAAGCCTTGCTCGATTCAGGAAGTGCTTGGACCCTAGTCCAGGAGGCAGTTTTGGAGGCAACGTCCCCGGCTCAAGGCGATCCCCTCCCGGTGGTTTGTGTCCACGGAGATACCCGAGAGTATCCAACCACCGTAGTGAAACTGACCACAACTAAGGGCACGTTTAATGTCGAGGTGGGAGTAATCCGGGACCTCCCGGTCCCAGTCCTGATCGGGCGTGACTTCCCAGCTTTCCGGATGCTGTGGAGGGAAGCCCTAAAGAAGCTTAGTCGGGAGCCCCGCAAACGTAAATTGAACCATCCACCATTGAGTAAAACCTGGGTTAATGTTGCCAAACCATGCTTGTCCCCTCTAGTGTCAGTCCAAGCATTAGCAGAAGCTTCTAGTGGAGCTGAGTCTGATGACTCTGAGCCCCAACCTGGGCCAAGTGAGGAGGACACTGATGGCCCTCGAGAAACACTGCCCCTTAAAGGTCAGTATGGAACAGCACAGTTGCAGGACTTGACTCTGGGTAATGCCTTAAGAAACGTCCAGGTCCTAGAGGGAACGTTGGTGGGAACCCGGTTGACCCCTTCCTACCCTCATTTTTCAGTGAAAAATGGCCTCTTGTATCAGGTAACAAGAAGTAAGGACCAAATCATTGAGCAACTACTTGTGCCCCGGCCTCACAGTTCTGCAGTTGGCCCACACTCACTTGCTGGGAGCGCAGTTGGGCGTAGAGAAGACTAAAGAGAGGGTGTTACAGAGGTTTTTTTGGCCCGGAGTCCACAAGGAGATAGAGAACTACTGCCGCAGCTGCCCAGATTGTCAGGTCACCGCTCCGAAACCGACGTACCGGAACCCCCTTATCCCTTTGCCTATTATAGAAACCCCCTTTGAACGAGTAGGCATGGATATTGTGGGTCCCCTGCCCAAAAGTGCCCGGGGCCACCAGTACATCTTGGTCATAGTGGACTACGCCACACGTTATCCGGAAGCCGTCCCTTTAAGAAAGGCCAATGCTAAACAAATAGCAAAAGAACTGTTCCTCTTCAGCAGCCGTGTGGGGATTCCAAAGGAGATTCTTACCGACCAGGGGACCCCCTTTATGTCGAGGGTCACCAAGGAGTTGTGTGCGCTGTTACACGTGAAACAGGTGAGAGCCTCGGTCTACCACCCCCAGACAGATGGGCTAGTGGAGAGGTTCAACAAGACCCTGAAAGCCATGCTGAGGAAGGCCATCGACAAAGACGGAAGAAACTGGGACCAGCTGTTACCCTACCTTCTGTTTGCGGTAAGAGAGGTGCCTCAGGCTTCCACTGGCTTCTCACCCTTTGACCTGTTGTATTCTCACAAACCCAGGGGCCTTCTGGACATCGCCAAGGAGACGTGGGAGGAGCAACCCTGTCCCCATCGTACCATGATTGAACACGTGGGGGCGATGCGGGACCGGATGGCAGCTGTGTTCCCCATCGTGAAGGAACACATGGAGAAGGCTCAGAGGGATGAAAGGGCAGCCTATAACCGAGCAGCACAACCCAGGGAATTCAACCCAGGAGACAGAGTCCTAGTTCTTGTCCCCACTGTGGAATGTAAGTTCTTGGCTACTTGGCAGGGGCCCTTTGAAGTAATTGAAAAGGTTGGGGAAGTCAATTACAAAGTACGACAACCAGGGAAGAGGAAGGGTGAGCAAATCTACCATATTAACCTCCTAAAGAAATGGCATGATCGAGAGGTGTTGCTCAATTGCCTTCCCCCCCCAGAGAGTCGAGAGAACCCGCCCGGGACGAGGTGCAGTTGGGCCCGGACCTCTCTCCTCACCAGCGGCAGCAGGCAAAGGAGCTTGTAGAAGGAAATCAGGAGGTATTTTCATCCCTCCCAGGCTGCACCCACCTGGTGGAACATGAAGTACGCACCCAGCCGGGAAAAACGGTGAACCAAAAGCCATATCGGGTGCCGGAGGCCCGCAAGAAGCTGATTAACGAGGAGGTAAGGAAGATGCTGGCGTTAAACGTGATTGAGGAATCCAAGAGTGCCTGGTCAAGCCCCATCGTCCTGGCTGACAAACCTGATGGAACAGCCCGGTTCTGTAATGATTTCAGAAAAGTAAATGACATTTCTGAATTTGATGCATATCCCATGCCTCGTGTCGATGAGCTAATTGAAAGCCTGGGCCAGGCACGTTTCCTAACCACCCTGGATCTCACCAAAGGTTATTGGCAGGTTCCATTGTCTCCAGGGTCGAAGGAGAAGACAGCCTTTGCCACCCCGGGAGGCCTCTGGCAGTACCGGATGATGCCTTTTGGCCTGTTTGGAGCCCCCGCCACCTTCCAGCGCCTGATGGACCAAGTACTGAAACCCCATCGAGAATATGCAGCGGCCTATCTGGATGATGTGGTAATTCAGAGCCCAGACTGGGAGAGCCACCTACCACGGGTTCAGAAGGTCCTCGACTCCCTCCGACAGGCAGGCTTGACCGCAAACCCCAAAAAGTGTAGGCTGGCGTTTGGGGAGACCAACTACTTGGGGTACACCATCGGGCGGGGCCTTGTGAAACCCCAGGAGGCGAAACTCGCTGCCATCCAAGACTGGCCAAAGCCGTTGACCAAAAAACAGGTGAGATCCTTCTTGGACCTGGCCAATTATTACAGACGTTTTTATCCCGGATTTCTCTGTGATAGCGGCCCCTCTCACCGAACTGACGACCAAGAAACATTCCCGTATGGTGACATGGTGCCCGGCGGCAGAAGAGGCCTTTACCGACCTGAAGAGGGCCTTGTGTTCGAAACCAGTCCTGATGGCCCCCGACTTCAGCAAGGAGTTTGTGGTCCAGGCAGATGCTTCTGAGGTGGGCCTGGGTGCTGTCTTAGCCCAGATGAAGGAAGGTGAGGAACACCCCGTTCTGTATTTGAGCCGGAAGTTGCTGCCAAGGGAGAAGAACTATGCCACAGTGGAGAGAGTGCCTAGCGTTGAAATGGGCCCTGGAAACCCTCAAATATTACCTGCTTGGAAGGAGGTTCACTCTGGTGACAGATCATTCACCTTTGCAATGGATGGCAAAAAATAAGGAAACAAACAGCAGGGTAACTAGGTGGTTTTTAAGCCTCCAGCCGTTTAACTTCTCTGTCATTCACAGGCCAGGGCGACGCCATGGCAACGCAGATGCCCTGTCCCGCCGTGATGCCTTCTGGTGCTCATTCACCCTGCCGAGGACGTCAGGCCCGGGGAGAGGGATATGTGGCATCACAAGGGGACAGGTAGTGGATGGGCGCTACAGAGTGGCCACCAGTGCAAAAACTACATCTCCCAGCCTGCCTCACCGCTCACCCAGCTGCAGCTGCTTAAGGCACCTGATTGAGGCAGGGCTGGGAGACTTAAGAGAGAGCACCTGGGAAGGAGAAAGGACACAAGCGGAAGGTGAACCCACAAGCACCTGGAAGAGGACGACAAGGAAGAGGACCTCGTAGCCTGGAGTCACCAGTGTTGAGTTTTGTTTGGTTAATTAACCACTTTCTCCTCCGGGATGTTATGTGTTGTCTAACTGGACCCTTTTTTGATACTTTGTTGTTTTTGGACGTTACCTTGCTGGTGGGATGGGAAATAAATCTTACTTTTTGTTAAATACCCTCCGACGTGCCTGTGTCCAGCTCTCTTTTTGCACTGCCCCAGGCTAGCCTGTCCTAGCGACAGCCCGTGACACTACAATATGTGTGTATATATATATATATATATATATATATATACTACACTACCGTTTGGGGTCACTTAGAAATGTCCTTATTTTTCAAAGAAAAGCACTGTTTTTTTCAATGAAGATAACATTCACAGAAATACACTCTATACATTGTTAACATGGTAAATGACTATTCTAGGTGGAAATGTCTGGTTTTTAATGACAGAGGCCCATTTCCAGCAACTATCACTCCCGTGTTCTAATGGTACATTGTGTTCTTAGAAGACTAATGGATGATTTGAAAACCAAACCATTGTGCAATGATGTTAGCACAGCTGAAAACAGTTATGCTAGTGAGAGAAGCTATAAAACGGGCCTTCCTTTTGAGCTAGTTGAGTATCAGGAGCATCACATGAGTGGGTTTGTTTATACTCTCAAAATGGCTAGAAAGAGAATGTTCATATGAAACTCACCAGTCTATTCTTGTTCTTAGAAATGAAGGCTATTCCATGCGAGAAATTGTCAAGAAACTGAAAGTTTCCTACAACGTTGTGTACTACTCCCTTCAGAGAACAGCACAAACGGGCTATAACCAGAGTAGAAAGAGGCCGGTGCACAACTCAGCAAGAAGACAAGTATATTAGAGTCTCTAGTTTGAGAAAGACGCCTCACAGGTCCTCAACTGGCAGCTTCTTTAAATGGTACCCGCAAAACGCCGTTTCAATGTCTACAGTGAAGAGGCGACTCTGGGATGCTGGCCTTCTAGGCAGAGTGGCAAAGAAAAAGCCATACAGTATCTGAGACTGGCCAATACAAAGAAAAGATTGAAATGGGCAAAAGAACACCGACATTGGACAGAGGAAGATTGGAAAAAAGTGTTATGGACAGACGAATCAAAGTGTGAGGTGTTTGGATCACACAGAAGAACATTTGTGAGATGCAGAACAGGTGAAAAGATGCTGGAAGAGTGCCTGGTGCCATCTGTCAAGCATGGTGGAGGTATGTGATGGTCTGGGGCTGCTTTGGTGCTGGTAAAGTGGGAGATTTGTACAAGGTAAAAGGGATTTTAAATAAGGAAGGCTACCACTCCATTTTGCAACG
This sequence comes from Cyclopterus lumpus, assembly GCF_009769545.1. NCBI lineage: Eukaryota > Metazoa > Chordata > Actinopteri > Perciformes > Cyclopteridae > Cyclopterus > Cyclopterus lumpus. Next base: position 20,902,144 of record NC_046977.1, read on the forward strand.
CCATGCCATACCCTGTGGACAGCGTTCGATTGGAGCCAATTCCCTCCTACAACAGGACAATGACCCAAAGCACACCTCCAAATTATTAAAGAACTATTTAGGGAAGAAGCAGGCAGCTGCTATGCTGTCTGTAATGGAGTGGCCAGCGGAGCCACCAGATCTCAACCCCATTGAGCTGTTGTGGGAGCAGCTTGCTCGTATCGTACGCAAGAAGTGCCCATCAAGCCAATCCAACTTGTGGGAGGGGCTTCAGGAAGCGTGGGGTGACATTTCTACAGATTACCTCAACAAATTAACAGCTAGAATGTCAAAGGTCTGCAATGCTGTAATTGCTGCAAATGGAGCATTCTATGACAAAAGCAAAGTTTGAAGAACAAAATTAATTTCCATGGAAAGTGTGAGTTTTCATGGAAAACACGAAATTGTCTGGGTGACCACAAACTTCTGAACTGTAGTGTATTTGTTTTTTTATCAGGGCACGGCTACCTTATCTAGAGATGCTGCCAAATGGAGTGCAGCTTAGTCACCAGCAGAGCATTAACCCTGCCTTGATCTGTATATACACAGTTGGTTCCAAACCCAGTAGCATTTAATAAACTGCGCAACATTGTAAAACTGCGGCTTAAACTTTTATTGCACATGTATGGCCTTTGTGAGCGAGTCAGTTATGTATTCTACAGCATGTCTCTCAAGCCAGCATTGTCCCGCACCATGCTGCTGTAGACTGATTTGTACACCTTCAAAACATCCAGTGCTGAAGGGCGGAGCTTGGGGTCCTCCTTCTTACACTCCTCATGAATCTGAAAAAGATGGAAGTGGACTACATCCCCTCCAGGTACCCTTCCCATCAGGAACCACGTCACGTCGGGGATCTTCCAGATGTCTGTCCTCTCGTCATACTGCGGCATGAGATGGTCTGAAAATGGCTTCCCGTTGGTTTTGAAAGGCCACAGCTGCTCCGGGGCAATGAAGTCCCCGGTGAGCTCCCGGTGACCACATTTCACCAGCAAGCCTCTGGACGGATCCACCTCCGGCAGCGCATCCAGGTCATTCACCACCAGGTGGAAGTTACTGGTCAGCAGGAACTGGGAGAGCGTTTTCTCCAGGCTGCTGGAGTCACACATAACCCGCCGCCCAGCTGGGCTGTTATGAAGATAATGAAGGATGGAGACATAATCGATAGCCAGCATCAGCCGCATCTGCCATTTGTTGTGTTGCTGATGCTGCTCTTGTGCAAGAACAGCATCCAAGTTAAGTAAGGGGCCAAGCGGGTGGTGCTCCGTGACCTGGGTGTGGTCTTCGAGGCAAAACCCCACCAACTGCACCACCTGGGGACCCTGCAGGGCCTGTAACATAGACAATCCATGGAGGAAATCCTCTCGGTAATCCAGAGAGGCGAGTTGGGACAAAGCCACCTTCTGACCCCTCCACTCTGACAGATAAACCTGGGGGACAAAAGTGGATGATGAGGTCAGTGAGATAATTATTTGCATTATAATAATTGCATAAATTATAAGCCATTCCTTTGTCATTGCTTTTCAAGCAGCTACACTCAAAGTATGGGTGTTGAATGTGGAAGCCCACAATTTGTCCCAAATGTGGTCACTAAATCAGTAGAAATCTTTCCCAGATGTAAACTGGACGTTAGGACTGGGTGACCCCAACATGACGGCACATTGCTGAAGCTTTGCCACCTCACTAGCAACACACCCCTCCCCTCACACTACATCGATTCCATCAATCAGTTTATCAATATTATTCGGAAAGTACTATTTATGAGATTGGTTTATATGTGTGTGTTATTATACAACACCAGCATCACTACCTGCAGTGTTTAAACGCATTGAAAGATTCTTATCTATTTGTGATTATTGTCTTCCCACTAAATCAGTATCAGTTGAATGCTACAACAACATGATCCCAACTGGTAGCTTTCAATATCTGGACATTGGCTCCAATCTTCCAGAGTTCTTCCACCTTAACTTCAACCCCATCAAAGATCACTTAAACTGCTGGACTAATCAAATGTCCATTCTACCCAGAATCGACTATTTATTCTCAATGTCCCGTCCAGCCAAAACCCAAAAGGTTCAATACACTAGAAAAACTAACTACCAAGAATTAAACTGGCAACACCACAGGTTTGATTGGCCCAATATGACTTTCTATGCCTTTTGGCCTTCGACCATGTTTCAGGACATTGAAATGGAGCTATGAATGTAAATGATGTCAATGTTTTGATGTCCATTTTAAAAAGCCATCTGCAGTGCTTTGACGTCTGATCTTTGCAAACTGTTTTAAGAAATCTTATGTATAACATTTTCTGCAGAGTTAATGGTTTTATCAAACAAAGTTTAGTACTACATGCTACCAGTCCCAGCTGTGGAGACATTGGTACAGCTGGCTTTTTATAATTGTATTGGTAGGTGCTTTTGGATGTATTTTATTCTATTTAATGTTTTGTACTATCTGGACCTTGAGTCTGAAATAAAATTTGATTGATCTTTTTTTTTTTTTATAAACTGCAAGCGAATGTGGTAAGAAAAGACTGATAATCAATTAAACAATATGGACCTAAAGGATATAATCAATCATCTAAATGATCATTTATTGGAATCTGAATGATCAAATGCAACCCATTGCCCTGAAAGAGCAACAGAGACAATCAGACATTTTGAATCATCCTGTAAATAGATTTATCTCCTTCATGTTACTGGCCTTGACTCTGCAGTAAAGTGTGTAATTAATAATATAATAAGAATTGTGTCAGACATGACTCCATTAGGCTTAGCAAACATGATATTATGTTAAACACATTGTCATATAGCTTATTATTATTGCAATACAAGTTGGGTGGAGCACTGAATTGCTGTTGACAGATTGCTGATGTAGCTGCTTTTTAAAATGACTAATGCCAGTTAATAAGTGTTAATAAGTTAAGTGTGCACAAAATTAAACTGGTTTATGCTCGTACACCGGATCGGACCGGTTTATTGCATTTACTCTGTATTTCAGTTCACACAATAAATCATATAAAATATACAGTATAAAAGGCCTCTACCTTCTTAACAGCTCCCTGGCCAATCAGCTTCAGCTTGCGCACTTCAGCATGTATCTGTGAACACGGGAGCCAGGGGGTGCAGTTCTTCATGGTCACCATTTTAAAATGACGAGGCCCGCAGCCGACATGGGAGAACAGCAGCTGCTCATCGGTCTGGTACAAAGACTCCAGGTACAGGTAGAGCAAGGCGTTGCTGAGGAGCAGAGCAGCAAGGCACACCCCCACCGCAGGAAAGCCATGGGACATTGAACTGCTTCTGCTGCGACCCATGGTGCCCTCCCTCTGCAACAGAAAACAAAGGTGGGAGAGGATAACACAAGTATTCAATTCAGTTTATTTTGTATAGCCCAATATCACAAATTACAAATTCTCCTTAGAGGGCTTTACAATCTGTACACATACGACATCCCTGTCCCAGGACCTCACATCGGATCAGGAAAAAAAAACAAGTGCTACGTCTCTTTCACAGAGCCCATTTATGACCACACCTACCAATGAAGCTGGGAGTGGTCAGAACTATGTTCTGTTGTACCTGTAACCACATGAGATGTTAAATAACACAAACACATGTTCAGGGGGTGTCCAAGGTACCATGTGGCATATTCAAAAAACAATTGTTAGTATTGCCCAGGTGGCCGTTAAGTGACCCTTCTGTTTGGTTCTCAGGTACAGCAATGATGTTCAACCCGGTGCATGTTTAATCATCCAAATGTTGTCAGAAACCAAAACATCCTAATAAATATAGTCAACACCATTACTAACAGTTAAATCAGTATGTAGTGGAATGGAGTTATTCACCCCCCATATCATAGTTCAGTTAGGATAACTCACTCGTTTTTGAAAAATATTTAGGGACATTAGAAAAAAACCTAGATATAAATTGCATTAGTCTACCATGACATGTATTTTTTTCTAAATTTTCTTTGCATTTTTTTAACTTTTTTTCTTCTTGGGGTGATGTAGATAAATAGAGATGAGACATGTGCTGTTCAGGGTCATATTGACCCGCTCACTCAAAATCAAGCCAAATGAGTCATACGGATTTGTATTGAAAGTTAACTTTATTTATGTGTATTTATAGTGTTGTAGTGTCATTTCTAGAATTACTTTCTGTATTTAAGTTTGGAATGACCAGCTCAAAAGCTGACTTGATGTCTGACACAAGTCACTTCAATCCTGGTGGGGCCTGGCACTGGCTTTAGAATATTTATAATTATAATCTGAATTGACCTCAAGATGGTCTTCATCTTCAGACACACCCTCCTCTTTTTCACTGTTGTGATCAAGGATGTGTTCCAGAGCCTCCAGGACTGTCATCCTTTGTTTCTGTTGCTCATGTTGTCCTCCAGTACGCTGCTACGTTGAATGTATCTGCAGAGTGTACTGTTGGTAGAACTCCTAAGCAACCTGTGTGTATGTTTCTGTGTGGGTGGAGAAAAGATTCCCGTTAAAATAGTGTCAGTATTTCTCGCAGGAGGTGGGGTAGTGAGAAAGAGTGTGAGTGCGTGTGAGATCGGGACAAAATATGGTGTGTGTGAGAGAAAGGGGGTGAAATGTGGTGGGAGGGAGTAAGAAATACTTTGTCTCACATTTTCAAAGAAAGAAATAGTCTAAACTTGACCCCTCATAGCCTCCACTTTCACTGCCGGGTCAAATGGACCCGAACATTATCTCTCTAATATAAACCTGCGGGGGGGGGGTGTTGTTATAAATTATATATATATATATATATAGCATTATTTTTTTACATTGATTAAATTAATTAAGACAATCAGAAGAAGTTTCATAAAGAAAAAGTACTAATATTTTTAAATTAAATGGTTTAATCTATATGGCAAGTAGAGCCTTCATGTTTTGTGGAGTAACACAGTACTCATTGGCTAATGAATGTAATTTTCTAGGTCTTTTCATTTTTTAATGTCCTAATATCCAAGGTGGTATGCTATTGATATTAGGTAACTATGCATGTTCACACAATGGAAGTGACATTTGTCATTGAAATATAAGTTTACATGTGGTAATTATTGCTTTGTTGTTAAGTTATCATTCATAAAATGTATATTTTTTTCACAAATTTATTTAGTTAAATGCATCTTTGTATTTATGTTTTTCATGTCTTAATTAATTTATCTATTAGTCAGTATTGACTGACTAACGTTCACCGGAACTTCAATGCTCTTATTTTGAAGTCAGTTCGTACACGTAAAACAACGAGCGAAGTGCACATCCATATGCACCACAGAGCTACCATGAATGGCTGGAGGTGTATTTAAAGAGAATACATACTGATGTCGGCGCATGCGTAGTGTGACTGTTGAGGATTAGATGCGTCTGACCAGGAACTGCAAAGACAGGCATAGCAAGCTTACGTCCAGCCAACAACAACAACAACAACAACACAGAGAAACGATAACACAAGATATTCAACATTATGCAGAGTATTTTACTGACGTACCGACGTGAGTTCACATGCTGTTCCGGTTCAGCAGACACAAAAACAACTCGTCCACTGCTCGTTCAGCTGCAACACGCTTTCTAGGCTGTTATTCCACGAGCAACCGGATTAAGAAAGAAGCTCTTCCGGTCACATTTTCAGAATAATAGCACTGTATTTAAGGAATTTATAATGTGTCATTCTCCATTCGTGGGAAGTTGGGAACATATACATTCATATAATGGCTCAGTCCCACACCTCTAAGTTCATATCGAAGCAATCGACACAGACCCAGTCGTCCATAGTCTCATCTATGCAGCGAAGTGAACGCGTGTAGTTTCTGTGAGATTTACCTTCGTAGAGATGAAGCTTTTATTCTGAAAAGAGGAAGTGTTGTTGTCACTATTAAGACAAGTTATCTCTTCCACGTCGGCGGCTGAAAGACTTGGAGCGGCAGCGAACAGGTACCATTTTATCTCCACCGGTAGTGTGTACATGTCCCGTCGAGCCGAGCTGGACGCTAACGGAACACTTCGAACATCTTCCAAGACATTAATTACAGCCCGGATTCGATGGACATGTCAAAACACACACGCACGAGATGACGTTGCTAACGTTAGCTCACGTACGATGCGTTCATTAGCTAACGTTATGAACCCCAGCACCGTCCCGCTGTTCATAACGTGGCCGGTGAGCGTGCGCTGTGTCCGGGCTCACCGAGCCGCGTCCCCCGGAGCTCTGCGCTGCTCGAAGCGGCTGTGTGCGTGTTGTTTCACGGAAGTTTAGGCGTGACATCTAAACGCTGCATGTCCGCGAGTTGATGTGTTTGCGTGATGAAAAACAAAAACAATCATGGGGAACATATTTAAATTGATACGATTCAATACGTTGTGAATTTAGGTCTATTTTTATTACCACCTAATTCTAATTTATTACAGTATTAGCAAACGCGACATCTTTGCTATAATTAGAAATGTCCAGTTCTTACTTCGAAAATAAAGACAACAACCGTGTGCTGTAATGCTGCATTAATGATGCGTATCAATAAGGTTGTAGGTGGCTGTAGAAGTACATAAACATGGACATTGTTATTCTTAAATGTGGTCCTTCAGTGGGATGAGCCTTGTTTCCATAGTTTCCTCTAGCTCCTCAGTGGGCTGTGATGTCACACAGCACTACCCTTTCACACTCCTCTCCTGTTATTGCCACCTTACTGTGAGCAGCGATGAGTCACTAAGCAAGCTGAACATCGAAGGGATTTGTCCTTTATTGCCACACAACAGCATCCTCTGGGCTAAAGGTAAATGTGACATGAGCAAAGATACAAGTCTGGTCAGTAGATTCAGGAGATATGAAAAACACCATTTGTTTACTGTAGGAAGAGATTTGGTCGTACTATTTATTCTGTGGTTGCTATCGATTTAACATCTCTGGGTGTATTAAATCTTTCATAACTTTTATAAATCAATGCATATGACTGACATAGGTTTGATATAGGGTTATTATATCAAATTATTAGGAATAATAGGGCTATTAGCCAGTTAATATGCTGGATGAGAGAAAAGCAGATACTCCCTTGTGGTTGTTTTATCCACACACAGTTAATCAATGTTGCATCCAGATAATTACTATATAACGATGTATATCACAATCCAAGACTACTTTTTCTGTGATAGAGAATGTTACTGTGTTATTACAGGAGGAGAGACACGTACACACACAGACAGGGAGTTAACCATAATGATAATGCATGGTTATATGGGAGCAGCAAAGCAGCTTTAATGCTGATTGTTGTTGCCCATTTGTGAAGGAAAATGTGGAATTATTTGATAATGAATGAGTGCCATTCAGTCAAGTACAGTTATTGGAGTGTGAATGGGTAATGCCTATACTATCCTTTAGCGTTGCAATGTGTGTTACATGTGTCATATGTAGCCTCTGTTACAGTTGGGTGGGGGTTGTAGAAGAAGAAAAGACATCTTAGTTCAGTGTCTTATAGTGTGTATTCCTTCTTGTTCCTAACAGTAACTTCTGCGGACAGCAACTATTTCCCATGAATTAACAAACCTGTGTGAATGAAAGCTTCAGGTGTAGTGTGAAGAGAGCCCAGACCTGTAAGAGGTCACACATTAATGCATCAGTCACCTTTTCTCTGTAAAACCGGCCTGTGAAGCCTGTGCAGAGACCCAACTCACCCCCAATAAGACCAATGAATACACATCTTGGGTGGTGACAGTTTCACAGTCCTTTGTCCTTTCTGAGAAGCTGAGCCCAACCCACACCTTTTGTTTAACGGTTATTTCCTGTAAATCTGTAAATGATCCTTACCAGAGGGAATTCTACATCTTTGTTGTAAACTTCTGAATCAAACTCATCTGAACTGGACCTAAATCTAGCGAGATCCTATTGTGTTGTTTTGTTACCTTGAGGTGGGATGGGTCCTGAAACCCGCTAACATTATTTAAGTAGTATTGATAAGCGGCAGGTTAAAAGTATTTTTTATTGGCACTCCCACTACACACATACAAACACACGTAACGTCAGCAAACAAAGCAGAGCGGTGTAGACGCGGAAGTAAAGCAGCTGAAGTCAAGATCGCTCCTTACTATGAGTACAAGAAAACACGGCAACAGTTTACATGTAAACAACAACAATACCTATTTCAAGCTGCTCTACGCTTACACAAGCACAGCACACTAGCATTGCAGATAAGAGATAATAGCAGATTTCTAGAATTATAGTTCTGAAATATCAGAGAGAGGTAGGCAGAAAGGAGCACAGTATGCATTTGAGACATACATTCTAAAATATAAGTTGTCGGTGTAGTATTTTGAGTTTGTTATTGTGAACATCCAGATGCTCAGGAATGTTGAAATCAGAAGAACACTGCACTTCAAAATATTACTATCATTCTTGTTTTTTATTTTGTGCCCTGTGTGTTCAATTAAGTACACAATTCAATTTGATTCACTATGGATTAGATTAGGGATATTTCAGTTACAATAACAATCATGCTTGGATATTAAGTAAAATTGATTTTGATGGGTGTGGTCTTCGAGGCAAAACCCCACCAACAGTCTGTTCATTCAAACTTCATACTTGTTGTTGTTGCACTTTCCTCTCTGCTTCTGTAAAACTGCACATTCAAAAGGATAATCTTACGTTATCTTTATTTAGCATAGACCTAGCTGAGCAAGGAAACGGGTGTGACCTAGTTGAGCAAGGAAACGGGTGTGACCTAGATGAGCAAGGAAACGGGTGTGACCTAGCTGAGCAAGGAAACAGATGTGACCTAGCTGAGCAAGGAAACGGGTGTGACCTAGCTGAGCAAGGAAACAGGTGTGACCTAGCTGAGCAAGGAAACAGATGTGACCTAGCTGAGCAAGGAAACGGGTGTGACTTAGCTGAGCAAGGAAACGGATGTGACCTAGCTGAGCAAGGAAACGGGTGTGACCTAGCTGAGCAAGGAAACGGATGTGACTTAGCTGACCAAGGAAACGGGTGTGACCTAGCTGAGCAAGGAAACGGATGTGACCTAGATGAGCAAGGAAACGTGTGTGACCTAGATGAGCAAGGAAACGTGTGTGACCTAGCTGAGCAAGGAAACGTGTGTGACCTAGATGAGCAAGGAAACGTGTGTGACCTAGATGAGCAAGGAAACGTGTGTGACCTAGCTGAGCAAGGAAACGTGTGTGACCTAGCTGAGCAAGGAAACGGATGTGACCTAGCTGAGCAAGGAAACGGATGTGACCTAGCTGAGCAAGGAAAAGGATGTGACCTAGCTGAGCAAGGAAACGGATGTGACCTAGCTGAGCAAGGAAACGGATGTGACCTAGCTGAGCAAGGAAACGGGTGTGACCTAGCTGAGCAAGGAAACGGATGTGACCTAGCTGAACAAGGAAACGGGTGTGACCTAGCTGAGCAAGGAAACGGGTGTGACCTAGCTGAGCAAGGAAACAGATGTGACCTAGCTGAGCAAGGAAACGGATGTGAGCAAGGAAACGGATGTGACCTAGATGAGCAAGGAAACGGGTGTGACCTAGCTGAGCAAGGAAACAGATGTGACCTAGCTGAGCAAGGAAACGGATGTGACCTAGCTGAGCAAGGAAACGGGTGTGACCTAGCTGAGCAAGGAAACAGGTGTGACCTAGCTGAGCAAGGAAACGGATGTGACCTAGCTGAGCAAGGAAACGGGTGTGACTTAGCTGAGCAAGGAAACGGATGTGACCTAGCTGAGCAAGGAAACGGGTGTGACCTAGCTGAGCAAGGAAACAGGTGTGACCTAGCTGAGCAAGGAAACAGATGTGACCTAGCTGAGCAAGGAAACGGGTGTGACCTAGCTGAGCAAGGAAACGGATGTGAGCAAGGAAACGGATGTGACCTAGATGAGCAAGGAAACGGGTGTGACCTAGCTGAGCAAGGAAATGGATGTGACCTAGCTGAGCAATGAAACGGATGTGACCTAGATGAGCAAGGAAACGGGTGTGACCTAGATGAGCAAGGAAACGGGTGTGACCTAGCTGAGCAAGGAAACGGATGTGACCTAGGTGAACAAGGAAACGGATGTGACCTAGCTGAGCAAGGAAACGGATGTGACCTAGCTGAGCAAGGAAACGGATGTGACCTAGATGAGCAAGGAAACGGGTGTGACCTAGCTGAGCAAGGAAATGGATGTGACCTAGCTGGGCAATGAAACGGATGTGACCTAGATGAGCAAGGAAACGGGTGTGACCTAGATGAGCAAGGAAACGGGTGTGACCTAGCTGAGCAAGGTAACGGGTGTGACCTAGCTGAGCAAGGAAACGGATGTGACCTAGCTGAACAAGGAAACGGATGTGACCTAGCTGAGCAAGGAAACGGATGTGACCTAGCTGAGCAAGGAAACGGATGTGACCTAGCTGAGCAAGGAAACAGATGTGACCTAGCTGAGCAAGGAAACGGATGTGACCTAGCTGACCAAGGAAACGGGTGTGACCTAGCTGAGCAAGGAAACGGATGTGACCTAGATGAGCAAGGAAACGTGTGTGACCTAGATGAGCAAGGAAACGTGTGTGACCTAGCTGAGCAAGGAAACGTGTGTGACCTAGCTGAGCAAGGAAAAGGATGTGACCTAGCTGAGCAAGGAAACGGATGTGACCTAGCTGAGCAAGGAAACGGGTGTGACCTAGCTGAGCAAGGAAACGGATGTGACCTAGCTGAACAAGGAAACGGATGTGACCTAGCTGAACAAGGAAACGGATGTGACCTAGCTGAGCAAGGAAACGGATGTGACCTAGCTGAGCAAGGAAACGGGTGTGACCTAGCTGAGCAAGGAAACGGATGTGACCTAGCTGAACAAGGAAACGGATGTGACCTAGCTGAACAAGGAAACGGATGTGACCTAGCTGAGCAAGGAAACCGATGTGACCTAGCTGAGCAAGGAAACGGGTGTGACCTAGCTGAGCAAGGAAACGGGTGTCACTGCCACTCTGCTGTGCACATAACCCAGCAAGTCTTTTCCCACAGGATACTGACGGCAGGATGCCCACAGGCATGATGGGAGTCCCTGTGTTCTGTGTGCTGGTGCTCGCATTCATCTGTAACAGCCACAGCCGGGAAATACAAGACCCTCTGGACAGGTTCGAAAGGTAAGAAAAACTCTTTTTGTTTCGATTGGACATGTAAAATATAGTTTGGGAAAGTTTAAGCTGTTATCATCTCTCGAGCAGGGGAGATCATATTATATATGTATATATACGTTCTTGTGTGAGTGTGTGTCCTTCTGTCTGTCCACAGCTAATCTATTACTACTAGACCCATCAGCAAAATATTGTTTTGTGCACATTAATGACTGTATGCAGTACCTGAGCATGCAGCATACTCCTGGTCATCCATACACTTTTGAAAAAGCTTTTTTATACCATCATTAGCTGTGTTTAAAAAATATATATATATGCAAATTAGACTTTACACAACATTTTTTTCTTGTTTATTACATGTTTGTATATATATATATATATATATATATATATATATATATATATGTATATATATATATATATGTATATATATATATATATATATATATATATGTATATATATATATATATATGTATATATATATGTATATATATATATATATATATATATATATATATATATATATATATATATATATATATATATATAGCTGCTGGGCCCTGCTGCAGCGCTCACGGCAGCTGGGAGTGTCATCACTTGCTGCGTTCACTTGTACTCAGACATCCGAATTAACTTACCGCAACTTTTCATATCTACGTTTATTTAATAAGATTGTCCAAAACTAAAGTCGCAGCTGGGTTTAGCCACCCTTTGGAATATTTACTTAACAGTAGGTACCTAGCTTAGCCTGACTAAGGTCCTAAACACACCAAGACGCGTTGCAACGGGTGCAGCCGCTTCAAAATGCCCCGTCGGGCAAAACGGATAATTTATTCAAGTATAACATTTTTCTCTAAACTCAAACTGAAAGATTTGGTGTAAAGTTTTGGAAGTTCAAACTTAGTTACAAGGCTGTAGGTATTGATACACATCAAATGCACAAGCTAATTCACAATAAAGGATACAACATAAAAAGACTATAAAACCCAGTGTACATATAAAGACCACATGAATGTAATGAATGCTCACGCCTCCCTCTTATCGTTCAATAAATATAGGACATGCGTAGTTTATACATTGTATTTCTGTGTGTATGGGCTGTTGAAGTGTAGGCATTATGGCTGTGGGCTCTCCTCTTTCTGTTTCCTGTTGTAAAGCATTTCATCCCCCTGAAGGTCTCAGAAGGACATCCTGTCAGACCCCAGCGACTGTGTGTCCAGGACCAAGCAGCAGGTCTTTACCAACTCTCACAACTTCTCTCTGGATATTCGAATGCCTGGCGTTGTCCCAACTGGGGTGAGTCTGTCCCCAATACTATTCTATTGCCCTTATGGCATTTGCAATAGGCATAACCAGCCTATTTGCTGCGTAGGCAAATCAGACAAATTTAAACTTACAACATGGACTTTAAATAAATCTTTTAATATGTCCTGTAATCTTTTTGTCTCTATATCCTGTGCTGTGCTTCAGCCAGCTGGTTGAAAGTGTTGCAGATTCATTACATTACATTTAGCTGACGCTTTTTATCCAAAGCGACTTACAATAAGTGCATTAAACCATGAGTCCAAATTCAGAAGAACAAGAATCAAGAAAGTACAATTTCTTCAATACTAATGTTCTAAGGATTGTTAAGTCAATTTACAATGAAATAGTATCTTTAATTTAATCTTGAATATGTTAATTACAAATCCCATTTTCCTTGTTAGTGCATATGTTTTTGCCAGAAATGAGAGATGTAGCATTTGTACAGAGGGCATGCTTCATCATGCAGTTCTGTCATGTGTTCGTCATCTCAAACTTAAACTCATCTTAAAAGGAAATCTACAAAATGATTACTAACATTATGATAGAAGGTAGGCCGATGTAGGTCAAATGGGCTCAATGGGAGTTCTTTCATGCGTGTAGAATAAAATATTGTTTGAACTATACATTTTATTCAAAGAATATTTTATTCCACACACATGACAACAACTCCATGAAAGAACTCTATAATTGGTGCACTGACATAACATGAAAAGTATAAATTGATGATGCAGAGAAGTAATTAGCTCACTCAAACACACTTACACCCGACCACAATGGGAACAAGCTCTTTATACAATATGATGCCTCCTGGTGAGGCTAGGCATATCTTATTTGATTATATATTTTATATTTCAAAGGCGCTTTTTAGATGCAACAAACCAAAGTAGAAGTCTATCTGATGGAGTGGGTAAGAGCACTGTGGCTGGAGAGGGAAACAAGCTCATTAGATTGACCCCTGTTGGGTTCATACGTCTCCACATAATATATAATAATAATAATAAAAATGAATAAACATTCACATTTCAATAGTCCCAGACTCCTAATCATAACAAACTCAAATCACAAACTCAACAGACACACACACTTTCTATTTCACAGTCTAATAATAACAGTCATCCATTACCAGAGCGGGGCATAAGTCATCAGGTCGGTTCTTGTTCATATGGCTCAGAAAGTGTTAAGTATCGTTATCTTTAATGATGAAGTTGATAACTCGTGTTTCTCTCATGTTTCAGGCGGACACTTACCTGTGCACAGCATTTCCTCTGCCAACTAGTCGAGACGCATATATCGGTGAGTCCATCTTTCAAATATTTTGACTTGACAGATAACATCAAACGAGTATTTAGGTCTACTTTATAAGTAAAGATCACAGCTAACTAATGTACTAGATGGTCCCTTTCTGGGAGATGTACAGTGTAAGAGCAGCAGCAGTAGTAGTTATAACATAGTAATAGCACCGAAACTTGTCATGGGGTATGAGTAATAACAGAAGTAATAGTTAATACAAATGTTTAAAGTCATTGACTTTCATGAAGCATGTTTTTGGGATGTATGTGATTCTTATTCCCTTCCTCCAGCCTGACTAAGCCTGTCTAAACGTCAGGCTGTTTGACACCGAAGGCCTTCAATATGTGTGGGAACAATAACTCCAACATTAAAGAACATTAAAGATTTTAACCACACTGCTGCTCTTCCTCAGTGGACTTCATACCTCGAGCCAGTATGGACACAGTTCATCACATGCTGCTGTTCGGCTGCCAGACTCCCGTGTCCACCAGCAGCTACTGGTAACTTCCCCTTTCAGCAGTAATAGTCCTAACCCTAACCCCAGCACTCCTGTGGCAGGCTTTTACAGCAGATGTTTATTGTGTTGGCGTGACAAACACCAACAGGAAGTATTACACCACATCTCAAAGCTGGTTGAAATAACATCCAGCATGACATGTAGTGCAACACTCAGAATCAACCCACTGTCATGTTCTCTGAAAACTAACACTGTAATGACTTTGTGAAACAGCGCCTGTTCCTCTTTTTGTCAGTAGATGATTTGTATAAAATGTCTCACATGAATACACTCATGAAATGGACAGTTTCCCTACGCACTGGCTTTTCGTCCCACTCGTCGGGCCCTCGTGGGCTGGGCTTTGCCCTTTGTTGGCTCTGTGTCACTGCAGTGTGAACAGAAAGGTTGACGCAATGGAGGGGTGTGAGCTCACTGCTGCCAGTTGTTTAGCTAGAGAAAGATGCCACGATTAATGAGCGGCACTTCTCACTCAACAAATGACTGACATGAAGTGGAGCTTACTGACAAACTGAGTCACATTCATCTGAAGTAAGTCAAGTGGCCCTTGAACCATGATTGTTTGTTATGGACACGCCTGCAGGTCTTCTTTGTGGTGCTCTCTGTGATTCACATTGTTTTCCCATCTGGTCATTGATTGTATTGATTGGTTGTTTCTCTCAAGGGACTGTGGCAGTGTACAAGGCACGTGTGAGGATGAGGCCTCCATTATGTATGCCTGGGCTCGGAATGCACCACCCACTAGATTACCCAGAGGTACGTCTCAAAGGCGGAGCTGCAGTCAGCCCGAGAACATCTCGGTTGACTGCAGCTCTACCGACTCTTCAACCAATCGGTTGCTCAAAGGGGAATTACATTGTTTTTTGCCAGAGTGACTAAATAGCACTCCAGCTGGTAGCCTAAATTAATTATAAAGTTATTTGAAATAATATTATACTGAAATGATATCAACACCTAAAGTCGTGCACCATATTCATATGATTCCTGAAGATAGAACGAGCCACCAAAGATGTCCCTGGGGTTATATTCTAAACAACAATTGGACTATTCTTTGAGACCAAACAGATTGATACATATGCAGATTCTCATATGTTCAAAGCCTGTCAAGAAGTGTCAGTGATATGAGAGCCAACCTGCACTGCTCAACATGCAAAGATCTGCATATTAATCCACAGACCGCCAACTTGATGTATTGTAGTTGCACCAATCAGGACAGAAGTCTGAGGGACACTGAGGGGCGCTGCTCCCTCCCTCAGCAGAGAGCAGCAACAGCTGGTCCAGAGGGCAGCTGGTCCAGAGGGCTGCTCCCAACAGCTGGTCCAGAGGGCAGCTGGTCCAGAGGGCGCTCTTTACAACACAAGTGTGAACGTTACGCTGTTCTTTATTGTTGAATAGCAGCCAAACAAGTAACCCTTTATTAAAGACATGACCTCTATCTCTTTATTGGCATGGACGTTGCAACAACAATATTGCCAAAGCACCTAGACATAGCAACACAAAAAATATACAATTCATATTAATAATAATAACAACAATATAATAATCTCTCTCTCTCTACACAAAACGTTTCTTTGTTTGACAAATACCCAGATACTGATATTGAATGATTTGTCTGTCTAGCTCTAGTTTTGAAATATCTGTCTCTGAGATCTCCCCCTCCCCCCTATAGGAGTATGTATATGTATATGGAGTTGAAGAAGTTTGCCTCTTTAGCCTTCCAGTTTTCGTCTGTTTTCTGTAGTAGAATATATAATATATGAAAATACTCGAGGTGAAAAAAGATCCTGAATCATTAGCTATTGGTTTCTATCTTTCTATCTTTTCCCCTTGGTTGTTGTCATCTCCATGTTTCCATTCTTCTTTCTTGTGGTCTTATTAGATGTTGGTTTTAAAGTTGGAAGAAATTCTGGGATGTCCCACCTGGTGCTGCAGATCCATTATGGAGATGTCAGTGCCTTCAAAGGTGAGTCATAATGGAAGTTGAAGGGCAAAAGCAGCACCTTTTTATATGGATGTGTCATCAGTGTTAACGGTACATCTAATCTTTTCATCATCACACAACATATTCTATCTTATGACCAAAATACCTCAACAACTAATAAACCTTTTGCTTTGTGTTTAGAGCAAAATAGCAAATGTCTGCTATCACGCTAAATTAAGCCTTACTTTGTCAACTGTGGTTAAAATGATAATTTGATGAACAAAAACAAGTTTAATTGGAAATAGAAATAAGTTTAATTTGAAATTGAAATCCATGATGAAAACCATTTCATTATATTTCTTTTGTTCTCCAGACCATCATAGAGATTGCTCAGGAGTTACCTTAAGAATGACATCCAAACTGTAAGTATTGACTTAACAGCATGAACTTTTCTGTTGTGCTGATATACAAAGAAGATTGACATGTTGTGCTTGTATGAATATGACGTAAATATAGACTTTAAAAGAAAGGACACGTCCTCTGACTGAATCTTTGTGCCCTCCTCAAAGGCAGCCATTCATTGCTGGCATATACCTGCTTATGTCTGTGGACACGGTTATCCTTCCAGGAAAAAGAGGTATGTTTGGTGTATTCTTTACGAGATTTAAATGTGCATTACCCCAAGCATGAGCATTTAGGCTTCTTAGGGTTTTAGGAAACACTTCTGTGAGGGCATGAGGACACAAATGCCTGAGCAACCAGGCAACAACTCCAATAACTTCCAGTACAATTGTATGGAAGTTATTATTATTATTCCATTACTCCTGTTACCTGCCATTGTTATCAACTAAACAAATTCAAATGGTTTCATGCAGGTAGTTACATCTGGGTACAATTCCATCCGTACACTAATACTACTATTCTGTGATCATGATTATAACGAGGCAACATTTAAATCTCTTTTTAATATTCCTCTTTACATAACAGACCATAATAATTTGATTAGGCAGAGGAAATTATGAAATTGAAAATGCCATGTGGTCCACAGAATTCCTAACAATGTCCTCTATATTCCAAATGATTCAGCTCTGACCAAGCTGCCTTACTTGACACTTTGGGAGTGAGAACAGGTTAAAAGATACTGACTTGACTGGACCATGTCGATGTGTCCTTGGGCCTTGGTACCTTTCATGGTAGCTCCTCCCATCAGTGTGTGAATGTTAGTTAGTCCTGATGGACAGGTGGTACCTTGCATGGTAGCTCCTCCCATCAGTGTGTGAATGTTAGTTAGTCCTGATGGACAGGTGGTACCTTGCATGGTAGCTCCTCCCATCAGTGTGTGAATGTTAGTTAGTCCTGATGGACAGGTGGTACCTTGCATGGTAGCTCCTCCCATCAGTGTGTGAATGTTAGTTAGTCCTGATGGACAGGTGGTACCTTGCATGGTAGCTCCTCCCATCAGTGTGTGAATGTTAGATAGTCCTGATGGACAGGTGCACCTTTCATGGTAGCTCCTCCCATCAGTGTGTGAATGTTAGATAGTCCTGATGGACAGGTGGTACCTTGCATGGTAGCTCCTCCCATCAGTGTGTGAATGTTAGTTAGTCCTGATGGACAGGTGGTACCTTGCATGGTAGCTCCTCCCATCAGTGTGTGAATGTTAGTTAGTCCTGATGGACAGGTGGTACCTTACATGGTAGCTCCTCCCATCAGTGTGTGAATGTTAGATAGTCCTGATGGACAGGTGGTACCTTACATGGTAGCTCCTCCCATCAGTGTGTGAATGTTAGATAGTCCTGATGGACAGGTGGTACCTTGCATGGTAGCTCCTCCCATCAGTGTGTGAATGTTAGTTAGTCCTGATGGACAGGTGGTACCTTTCATGGTAGCTCCTCCCATCAGTGTATGAATGTTAGTTAGTCCTGATGGACAGGTGGTACCTTTCATGGTAGCTCCTTAGTAGTGCTTATTTAGTAAATGTACTAAGTTACATCCCACTGCTGTTAACATACATTTAATCAGTGTTGTTCCAACTCAATAAATGTGATAGCGGTTGTGAGGTGGTCTGTTTCTATTCTAATACTTACATGACTGAAAATGATTATTAATTAATCTGGAAAGTAAACAACAGTTTGTGGTCCACACTTAATTAATTAATTAATTTTAAATGATGATTTTAAATGACATGTACTTGAATGTAGGTAAATAAAGTGCCAGGGAGCATAAAAAACATTAAATCTTGTTTATAAAAAATATAGAATAGTTGTAGATAGAACACACAATGTAAATTTCATGTAAAATGGATGTTATTCAGACAACACCGTCTTCCTGTAGCCACTAGGTGGCATTGTGAGTAAATATTGTAGTAATGACTCAAGTGTTGGTCAGATTTAACTACAGTCAGATTACAACATCTTTTGTTAATGAAAATCATGTCATATTGACACCTCGCCACACTAACGCTGTTAAGGAAACTTTTCATTGCTTCGGTCTTTTTAGTTTATACTGACAATTCTAATTTTAATCATTTGATTTTCAATGTCCTCGGCTCTGACGTTGACTTTGATCAGGCCCTAATTATTAAAAATAATAATAGAAACTAACTCAATAGGGCCGGTCGTTTTTTAGACCCTAAAAGCTAAACAAAAAACTGGTACTGGTCATTTTTCCAGCCCTAATAGTCTTAACACCAATATGTGTATAACACACTTTCCTCCAAAATGTAAAATAGCCCACATTCACATGTTGTTGATGGAATGCATAATAATATGGCAGTGCCAGAAATGTACAGGGATCACAGAGTGGGCCTGACTTGAAATCCATTATTTTCTTTTTTTAGTTACCAATGCAGACATGGCCTGTGAATACACTTCATATCCCATCTACCCGTTTGCCTTCAGGACCCACACACACCGCCTTGGTGAGTCATACCAGAGAGCCCGTCTGTTTCAGTCATCTTCTTCCGTTTCCGCGATAACCTGGATGAGTGTTTGTTTTACAGGTAAAGTGGTCAGTGGCTACAGGATCCGAGACGGGAAATGGAACCTGATTGGGAGACAGTCCCCTCAGCTACCACAGGTACGTTATTTCATCCGCGAGGGGTTAAAGGTGCATGCTTCTGAGTGTCCCTGGTTTGTCGGTGTCATACCGGTTTCCTGTCTGCTTCCTAACTATCAATAAAGGGGAAACATCTATTTCAACCACAGTATTGAGAGTAGTTCTCTTGGGTTTTAGCAGCACTGACAACCCACAACACAATCATTGTAGTTATTTATGTAAAATAGAAGAAAGAAGAAGACTTGCAGAGCCTATAGCTACAGTGTAGACGGCTGTACTGCTTAAGATGGAAGTGTATCTGTTCGGTCTGACAGGAAGGAAATGAAAGAAATCACAGCTGGAAAGCTTCCTGTATCCACACGCTGTTAGATGGAGGTCAGGATTCTGATGAAAATACAGTGCTATTTAATAGGATATCTTTCATACTAGCTTGACTCCAAGGTAAAATGCAGTTAGTATTTTATTCTTAAATGCAGTAGCACAAGAATAAATCAGTAAATAGTTGCAATATCTTGTCATTTAGTCCATTGTCTTTACTCAGTATCTCGCAACAGTCTGGAGTACCCTTGAACCAGAGGATCGGCGGTTTAACCCCCTGCTCCGCTAGACCATGTCGATGTGTCCTTGGGCAAGACACTTGGGGGTGAATGATGTCATGTAATGTTAAAGAGTTTTGAGGAAGAATAGAAAAGATCTAAGTACAGTCCATTTACTTTCTGTCCCAGCCTAAACAAACAATATCCCAAATTAAAGTTCTATTTTTTATTTCATTATCCATAATAAATATCCATGGATGGATAAGAAGTATATATATTTTATACACAATTTGCTATAAACTCTACAAGTTAACTCGCATCACTTCATTGTGTTGCTCCCTGCACTTATATATTATATATGAATAAGAAATCACCATAGGTCTTTTTCCCAGGCGGCAAGCTCCGGTTCTGAAAAGTGAAGCCAATGTGGAAGATAACTTGCATTCCCTCGACTGGCCATCAGGGGGCGTCTCCTGGTTGTATTGAAGTTCACAAGACTCTACTTCTCACTTAATTTAGTATCTCAAGTCTTACATGATGTTAATTTAGTAAATGATGGTCCCATTGAGAGTAAAATAGTCAATAGAGCAGGGTATGCTTTAGGACAGTCTACCTTATGATTGACATGTCGCGAACCCTTCCAGAGCGGTATACGGCGTCTGTCACTCGTCCAAAACCAGAAACGGAGGATGATCCCTCTATCAGGATGGACAGAAGTACAATAGATCACGTGTACACAATGACCAACACAACAGAGTTGCAACACATTCAATGCATATGACAGAAATGAGTTAGCCGGCCCTAACTACACGCGCTATCAAAGAGGAAAGTCTTAAGCCATTCAACCTTTTAAGACTAGAAACTACAAGTAGCCCTGCATTCATTGCAGCTCCCTAGTGAGGTGATATGGTACTATGAACTCTCTAGTGGGGTAACATGGTACTATGCGCTCTCTAGTGGGCTAATATGGTACTATGCGCTCTCTAGTGGGCTAATATGGTACTATGCGCTCTCTAGTGGGGTAATATGGTACTATGAGCTCTCTAGTGGGGTAATATGGTACTATGAACTCTCTAGTGGGCTAATATGGTACTATGCGCTCTCTAGTGGGCTAATATGGTACTATGAGCTCTCAAGTGGGGTAATATGGTACTATGAATTCTCTAGTGGGGTAATATAGTACTATGAGCTCTCTAGTGGGCTAATATGGTACTATGCGCTCTCTAGTGGGGTAATATAGTACTATGAGCTCTCTAGTGGGCTAATATGGTACTATGAGCTCTCTAGTGGGGTAATATGGTACTATGAACTCTCTAGTGGGGTAATATGGTACTATGCGCTCTCTAGTGGGGTAATATAGTACTATGCGCTCTCTAGTGGGCTAATATGGTACTATGCGCTCTCTAGTGGGGTAATATGGTACTATGAGCTCTCTAGTGGGGTAATATGGTACTATGCGCTCTCTAGTGGGCTAATATGGTACTATGAACTCTCTAGTGGGGTAATATAGTACTATGAGCTCTCTAGTGGGCTAATATGGTACTAAGCGCTCTCTAGTGGGCTAATATGGTACTATGCGCTCTCTAGTGGGGTAATATAGTACTATGAGCTCTCTAGTGGGCTAATATGGTACTATGAGCTCTCTAGTGGGGTAATATGGTACTATGAACTCTCTAGTGGGGTAATATGGTACTATGCGCTCTCTAGTGGGGTAATATAGTACTATGAGCTCTCTAGTGGGCTAATATGGTACTATGAGCTCTCTAGTGGGGTAATATGGTACTATGAACTCTCTAGTGGGCTAATATGGTACTATGAGCTCTCTAGTGGGGTAATATGGTACTATAAACTCTAGTGGGGTAACATGGTACTATGCGCTCTCTAGTGGGCTAATATGGTACTATGAGCTCTCTAGTGGGGTGATATGGTACTATGAGCTCTCTAGTGGGCTAATATGGTACTATGAGCTCTCTAGTGGGGTAATATGGTACTATGAGCTCTCTAGTGGGCTAATATGGTACTATGTGCTCTCTATTGGGGTAATATGGTTCTATAAGCACTCTATGAGCTCTCTTGTGGGGTAATATAGTACAATAACCTCTTTGTTTTATGTGAGAGTTAACTCCGAGATTCTTTACAGTGGTGCTGGATGTTAGGGCAATGCCATCTACAGAAACAGGAAGTTGCAGATCATCCAGGTCTTGAAGACATGCTTGAAGTTTAGGGAGCTGGTTGGTTTCACGTGGCTTGATCGATAGTTAAAATGTAGTATCATTTGCATAAATGAAATGAATGTTGAATAGTGATGACTGAGACCGAAATTATGTGCGTATGATGAATTAATGATATATTCACAGTTATGAGAAAATGAGGAGAGTTTCCCTGGTCCTCACTCTCTTGAGTATGTGTATTCTCAGTCACTACTTATCCCAAAGTTCCTTTACTTGTATTGCCTAGTTCTTTGGAGCTTTACACATTACAATGTTAAAACACACTAGCAACACAAAGCAAGATGCTACTACATTTAAATAGGTGGCTAATATCGCTAGAAGGGACGTCATGATACCAGAAATGTAGTAGTCGATATCAATACCATTGAAATCTTCCATACCCAATTTGATACCAACAACAACAAAATGATATTGCTGTGAAAACAAGTCATTCAAACAACTATATTCATTCAGGTTTTCTCGCAAGAAAAACTACATTTTACAAGATCACCTTAGCTAGAACACATCATGCCAACATTCTAATTTACCTTTGCCTCAAAGACATTTTTACTCATTAAAGTTTGAATGCATCATAATGAAACTAATCAATAATCACTAGTTTTCAGAATCTTGGCATGGAATTGGTACCAATTTGTACTTTAAGTAATGCATCCGAGCTCAACCAATAATTCAGAGATTCAATTCAATTCAATTCAGTTTATTTTGTATAGCCCAATATCACAAATTACAAATTTGCCTCAGAGGGCTTTACAATCTGTACACATACGACATCCCTGTCCCAGGACCTCACATCGAATCAGGAAAAACTCCCCAAAAATAACCTTTCACAGGGAAAAA
The DNA here is from genome assembly GCF_009769545.1 of Cyclopterus lumpus. Classification (NCBI taxonomy): domain Eukaryota; kingdom Metazoa; phylum Chordata; class Actinopteri; order Perciformes; family Cyclopteridae; genus Cyclopterus; species Cyclopterus lumpus. The sequence continues at coordinate 20,924,949 of NC_046977.1, forward strand.
AGGGAAGAAACCTTCAGGAGAGCAACAGAGGAGGATCCCTCTCCCCGGATGGACAGATGAATAGATGTCATGTGTACAGAATGAACAGCATTTACAAAGTTACATAAACACATTACATGAATATGACAATGTATGAATGGAACTCCAATCCATGAAACAGAAGGAGGTAGAGAGGAGGGGGCGGGGCATCAGCAGGGCCAAGGTGGGAGGCCGGCTCACCAGGCATCAGACACCTCCAGGTCCAATGGACCCTATGAGACGTGAAGTCACAACGACTCCGGGGAGGAAGCAGAGTTAATAAGGTGCAATGGAGAGATGTAAATGTATCCATAAGGAGAGAGAGAAGAGGAGAGAGGTGCTCAGTGTATCCTAAAACATCCCCCAGCAGCCTATAAGCCTATAGCAGCATATCAAGGGGCTCGACCAGGGCAAACCTGATTCAGCCCTAACTATAAGCACTATCAAACAGGAAAGTCTTAAGTCTATTCTTGAATGAGGTGACTGTGTCTGCCTCCCGGACTGAAAGTGGAAGCTGGTTCCATAAAAGAGGAGCTTGATAACTGAAGGCTCTTGCTCCCATCCTACTTTTTAGGACTCTAGGAACCACAAGTAGCCCCGCATTTAGTGAGCGCAGCTCTCTAGTGGGGCAATATGGTACTACAAGCTCCTTAAAATATGATGGTGCATCACCAATCAAGGCTTTGTAGGTGAGGAGAAGAATTTTAAATGTGATTCTTGATTTTACAGGGAGCTAGTGCAGCGCAGCTAATACAGGAGTAATGTGATCTCTTTTCTTAGTTTTTGTAAGTACACGAGCTGCAGCATTCTGGATCAACTGGAGGGATTTAAGAGACTTATTAGGGCAGCCTGATAATAAGGAGTTGCAGTAATCTAGTCTGGAAGTAACAAACGCGTGAACCAGCTTTTCTGCATCTTTTTGAGACAAGATGTGCCTGATTTTTGAAATGTTACGTAGATGAAAAAATGCAATCCTTGAGATTTGCTTAACGTGGGAGTTAAAGGACAAGTCTCGGTCAAAGATAACGCCTAGATTCTTTACAGTGGTGTTGGATGCGAGGGAAATGCCATCTACAGAAACCACATCACCAGATAATTGATCTCTGAGGTGTTCAGGGCCCAGTAAAATAACTTCAGTTTTGTCTGAGTTTAACATCAGGAAGTTGCAGGTCATCCATGTTTTTATGTCTTTAAGACATTCTTGAATTTTAGCGAGCTGGTTGGTCTCCTCTGGTTTGATCGATAGATATAATTGAGTATCGTCTGCATAGCAATGAAAGTTTATGCAGTGTTTCCTGATAATATTGCCCAAAGGAAGCATATATAAGGTAAATAAAATTGGTCCAAGCACAGAACCTTGTGGAACTCCGTGATTAACATTGGTGGTCATTGAGGCTTCATCGTTTACAAATACAAATTGAGATCGATCTGATAAATAGGATTTAAACCAACTTAGTGCGGTACCTGAAATGCCAATCGACTGATCCAGTCTCTGTAATAGGATGTCATGATCAATGGTGTCGAACGCAGCACTAAGGTCTAATAATACCAGTACGGAGATGAGTCCTTTATCTGATGCAATTAGGAGGTCATTTGTAATTTTCACCAGTGCTGTCTCTGTGCTGTGGTGTTTTCTAAATCCTGACTGAAACTCCTCAAATAAACTATTCTGATGTAGGAAGTCGCACAACTGATTTGCGACTACTTTCTCAAGGATCTTAGAGAGGAAGGGAAGGTTAGAGATTGGTCTGTAGTTAGCCAACACCTCTGGATTAAGAGTGGGCTTCTTCAGGAGAGGTTTAATTACAGCTACTTTGAAGGAATGTGGTACATGGCCTGTTAGCAAAGACACATTAACAATATCCAGCAGAGAGGTGCCAATTAAAGGCAACACGTCTTTAAGCAGGCTCGTTGGGATGGGGTCTAAGAGACAGGTAGACGGTTTAGAAGTAGAAACCGTTGAAGACAATTGGTCTAGGTTAATGGGAGAAAAGCTATCCAAATATACACCAGGGCATACAGCCGTTTCCAAGGCCACTCCTCTTGATGACAGATCGGCAGTAGTTAAGGGCAAGAGAGCATCAATCTTGCCTCTAATAGTTAAAATCTTTTCATTGAAGAAGTTCATGAAGTCATTACTACTGAGGTCTATAGGAATACACGGCTCCACAGAGCTGTGACTCTCTGTCAGCCTGGCTACAGTGCTAAAGAGAACCCTGGGGTTGTTCTTATTTTTCTCTATTACTGATGAGTAATAGGCTGCTCTGGCATTACGGAGAGCCTTTTTATATGTTTTAAGGCTGTCTCGCCAAACTAAGCGTGATTCTTCCAGATTGGTGGAACGCCATATGCTTTCAAGCTTTCGTGAAGTTTGCTTTAGGTCGCGGGTCTGAGGGTTATACCAGGGAGCAAACCTCCTTTGCCTCACTGTCTTTTTCTTCAGTGGGGCTATCGAGTCTAGTGTCATTCTCAGTGAGCCTGTAGCACTATCGACAAGATGATCAATCTGGGACGGACTAAAGTTAGCACAGGAGTCCTCCGTCACATTGAGACGTGGTATTGAATCAAATGCAGAAGGAATCTCTTCTTTAAATGTAGCTACAGCACTGTCAGTTAGACATCTGGTGTAGAAACTTTTGACTAACGGTGTATACTCCGGGAGTATAAACTCAAAAGTTATGAGGTAATGGTCTGACAGAAGAGGGTTCTGTGGGAAGACCTCCAAATTCTCAATGTCAATGCCATATGTAAGAACAAGGTGGAGGGTGTGGCCAAAGCAGTGAGTGAGTTTCTGTACTCTCTGACAGAAGCCAATCGAGTCCAACAATGAGATAAATGCAGTACTAAGGCAATCATTGTCAATATCCACATGAATATTAAAATCTCCTACAATAATAACCTTATCAGTTTTAAGGACTAAACTTCATAAACACTCAGAAAATTCAGATATAAATTCTGAATATGGACCTGGTGGCCGGTACAGTATAACAAATAGAATTGGCTGTAATGTTTTACAGGTTGGATGTGAAAGACTAAGAACAAGGCTTTCAAATGAGTTGTAGTTTAGTTTAGGTTTAGGATTCATTAATAGGCTTGAGTCAAAGATGGCTGCTACTCCACCTCCTCGGCCGGTGCCTCGAGGAATGTGAGTATTAATATGACTTGGAGGAGTTGATTCATTTAGGTTGACATATTCTTCATGCCTCAGCCAGGTTTCAGTAAGACACAATAAATCAATGTGATTGTCTGATATTAAATCATTTACTAATACAGCTTTAGATGACAGAGATCTAATATTTAGGAGTCCACATTTAATTCTCTTTTGTTGCACTGTGGCAGTAGTGATGTTAACCTTTATGAGGTTATTTTGTATGACTCCTCTTCTGGTTACTTTTGATTTAATTAATTTAGATCACAACAGTTTTTCTGATTGCTCAAACGTGAATGTCTTTTCTCTCCAGGCTTTCTATCCGGCTAACGAGGAGGTGAATGTGAAGTATGGGGACACCATTGCAGCCAGATGTGTGTTTACTGGGGAGGGCAGAACCTCCAAAACATACATTGGGTGAGTTCAGTTGTATAACCTGAGGTACCTCATGCATATTGACACCAGACTGTTTAAGTATTGTAACCAAGGGATGTACTGAGCATCATTTAACAGTTCAAAGATAATGTGCTCAATTGTCAGTGACTATTGAGAATGTATGGTCCGGGCTGCAAAGGTATTGATGGCCAGCAGTCAGAGATATTATATGATATTAATTTCTATGTATAGTACCAAGAGTGATGTATTTTCTGTTTTGTCTCCAGTGGTACCTCTGATGATGAAATGTGCAACTTCTATATAATGTACTACATGGACAGCAAACATGCCGACCCCTACATGAGCTGCATGGAGTCCGGCTCCAGAGATCTGTTCCAGCACATTCCAGCTGAGGCCAACGTTCCCATCGCTGTCAGCCCAGTTCATATGAACTCCATGATGCATATGGGGCACTCTACAGGTACGAAGGCATCACATATTGTTCATGTTGCATGCTGCTAACCCATTGTTATTCAATTTGGCCTAATGATGAGCTTTTTCTGTTGGTTAGGGGGTGAACTTGCCTCCTTGTCTTTTTTAATAACATACATTTACTAATTCAACTTTATTTTTCCTCCTAAGACCATCAAGATAACCAATTGTTGTTGGATAAAAACAAAGCAGAGCAGGTTCTGGATCAGGGTAAGTTTAAGGACAAACAACTTGATTTGCAGTCGGTGCTAAAAAAAAAAAAAACACAACAATTTACAAAAGGTGCACAAAATGTTTCCAGTCCATATAATTAATGTACACAATACAATACGACAACAGAACAATCTCTGAAATTCTAAATTACATGTGCGATTGAATCAGGCTGAATTTCTATTTTATTACCAGTCTATTGCCATTTTATGTAGTTATTTAAGACCTAATTTAAAATGTCCATTGTTTCCCTTATACCTCAAATTACTGTTGCAAAACAGACCATTGGAAAAGCATCTAACAGAGGCCTTTGTTTAATTAACTTGTATACCAATAACTGAGTTAAATAGGAATTATGGAAGATGAATCTTCTCATCCTAACTAGTGTTACAAGGTTGTGCAACAACAACATGCGTATTGTAGTCTTTTGCTACATAAGGTAAACACACACAGAAAAGCAGACGTTATGATATGAGAGCGTAGAGGATGAACTGAGTCTCCCAGCCAGAGGACAGAAGCTGCTCTGCAGCTGCTCTTCTGTATCTCTTGGCAGACCAGCTGGACAGGCTGCTTACTGTTCAGCAGACACATTATTAGCTCCCAAATCATATTGTGTCTCAGTATATGTTGTCACCCGACCCCACTCATCACTCCACTGTTATCAACTGGTAACTTAGCTTCGTCTGTGAATTCATATGCTTTGTTGTTTATTGAGACCTGATCAATGAAGACCACTATGAATCTGACATGGATACACAATGTATCTGCTGCAGCAGCATTTAGCATTTATCTGGTCCTTTGTGAAATATCTGAAACCATAAGAGAGAAACTTGTTTTGGTTTCACAAATCATTTTGTGGAGTCCGCATTGAATTCTTCTGTTTTGTTGCAGTGCTGAAATAGTGATGTTAACCTGTATGAGGTTATTTTGTATGACTCCTCTTCTGGTTACTTTTGATTTCATTAAATTAAGACACACAGACACAGTCTCTAGAGTTATGGGTGGGTAACTCACACATATATGTGTATGTGTGTATATATATATATATATATATATATATACGTGTGTGTGTATATGTATGTGTATATATTGTAGTGTCACGGGCTGTCGCTAGGACAGGCTAGCCTGGGGCGGTGCAAAGAGAGAGATGAACACAGGCACGTCTGAGGGTATTTAACAAAAGTCCAGGTTTATTTCCCATCCCACCAGCAAGGTAACGTCCAAAAACAACAAAGTATCAAAAAAAAGGTCCCGTTAGATAACACAAAACATCCCGGAGGAGAAAGTGGTTAATTAACCAAACAAAAACTCAATCCTGGTGAATCCAGGCTACGAGGTCCTCTCCCTTGTTGTCCTCTTCCAGGTGCTCGTGGGTTCACCTTCCGCTCTCCCTTCTCCTTCCCAGGTGCTCTCTCTTAAGTCTCCCAGCCCTGCCTCAATCAGGTGCCTTAAGCAGCTGCAGCTGGGTGAGCGGTGAGGCAGGCTGGGAGATGTAGTTTTTGCACTGGTGGCCACTCTGTAGCGCCCCTCCACTACCTGTCCCCTTGTGATGCCACAATATATATATATGTGTGTGTGTGTGTGTGTATATATGTATATATGTGTGTGTGTGTGTATATATGTATATGTATGTGTGTATATATATATATATATATATATATATATGTATATGTGTGTGTGTGTGTGTATATATATATATATATGTGTATATGTATGAGTTCTGGGTGGGTAACTGCTTGAATGGAAGTGCAGAGAAGGTTGTAAGAATACAACTCTGCTTCTTGAGCTGAAAATGCCTTCTACCACTCTGAGAGAAAGCCTAAAGATGGCTTTGTTTCATTCTGTCTCTTAACTTGTGTGTGTAATACTTTTTAGAAACCAGGTCTCTCCTTTTGTGTATATCGAGTTCTCCGCTTGTTGTTTTTGCAGCTTTCTTGTCAGACGTTTTATTGATTTTGGGCCTGACTATATTACGTTTTGTAAATATTGTCTTATTTTCAATTGTCTTGTGGATATAATATATTGATTTTGTATAGCCCAAATTTGCCTCAGATTGTTATACAATATGTACACATACATCCTATGGTAATATCTCTTTTGCACAAACGATAATCTATTCTATCATGGGGTCAAAGTCTCTCCAGAGATCTAATATGCCCAGCTGTGCCATTACAACATACATTTTATGCAATGATGTAGTGACAATATCGTTAAAGTAAAGACAATAACCCTAACACACCGCATATGACAATTCCTGTGGCCCTATCAATACATTAAATATCTTTAGGTTAAAAGCAAAATCCCTTCCAGGGGGCCAATAGATGTTACATAATGTTATTTCAACGCCATCTATTTTTCAGAGACTATTATATATCTCAAGTTATTCAAATTATATATTTTGTGATATTCAAATTGCCATGCCTTTCCTATGGCCTGATTTCTAAGATGAATAATATAAAACGGCCATTCTTCTAAATATGTTATGTGCCTATAGTGTGTGAATGGGTATGAATGTTAGATAGTCCTGATGGACAGGTGGTACCTTGCATGGTAGCTCCTCCCATCAGTGTGTGAATGAATGGGTGTGAATGGGTGAATGATGACATGAAGTGTTAAGTCCATTTAGCATTTATATTGACAGCTGTTAGCTGCACCGGGTTCTTTATCTCCACCCAAGTTGCGGCGTCTCTCTCTGCCACTTGCCAAGTAGATGATCCTCTTGGTCCGGAGCAGCTGAGGACCTCATCACCATAATATTTCTTAAGCACTTCGGGGGGAAGCTATAGACAACGGAGAAGCAAACGTTGTTCCAGTCGACTTGCTTTTGTCTGCCACGCTCCATCTCTGGAGCACCTAACTTCGTCTAGGAGCTCCCAGACTTCACCTGTCTGACGTTGTGGTCCGTGTGTTCGCTCAACTCTGAGCTCCTCGTCACGGGAAAGGTTGAGCATGCTTTTCAACAAGTTCCATGCTCAACCCTCCTGACCAATCAGACTGGCTTCCAGATTAGCTTAGCGCTGCTTTAGCCACTTGATAAGCATGATGATGCTTGAGGCATAGTCTCAGTTTGATCAATTCTTCCCTCCGCCTACTCTAGTCTGTTGTTTGTTCTCTTCAGTTCTTGTTTGATGTGTGAGAGTTGAACCCTGTAAACCTGTACAGACTTGGCCTCGGCCTCTGATGCATCCTCGTCGTCATCATCTTCACTGTCTTCTTCCTTGGCAGTCTTCTGCCTGGCACTTTTGAACACTGAAGGATTGACGTAAGGACAATGGAGTCCTCTTTATTTGGGATCCCTCCAGGTTGAAGGTCTGAGCCTTGTGACGAAGCAGCATCATGTCCCTCTCCATGTGTCTTCCCAATTCCCTTACAGAGTGGCGGTTCGACTACCGTGACTCAATTTGGGATTGTGTTCTATCACGTCTGTGGATGTCTTTCGTCCAGTAGGAACCCGTTTCTCCATTATTCCAAAAAAAAGTGCACTGTATTCTGGAGTTATTTAACAAAACCGTCAAGGAGCTCAACAAATATAGCTCTCCTGCTCTCAGTGGAAAAACTAGAAAGCTAGTTTTTTATTTGTAGGATTTCTAGAACATGTTCAAGTTGTAGTATTGTCATGGTTTGAAAATTGTCAAAAAGTATGCAGAGGCACACAAAGTTGGCAAATTAAATCTTTGACCTCAGGCTCCCTCCAATAATGTTTATTAAATAATTCTAGAATAATTAAAAATAAATAATATAAAACATAAAATGATGCAGAAGCTAAAATATACATACAGTGTATATATACAGTTAACTTTAAATTTGCGTTGAACTATAAATTTGCGTTAAACATATGTACAGTCATTCCAAAATGGATGAACTAAACCATGATGAAGATGTAACACTAAGGAAAGTATATTATTAGGTAAAGTGACCATATAAAGGTAAAGTGAGATTTCAAAGATGTTGGCAGACAGCTTGTCCCTAGGCTGGATGGGGTCCCTGGTAACCCTGTTGGTGGTGTAACTGCCTCACCAGGGGGTGATAGCAGGATTCTCTCAATAATGCACCTTCAGAAGTTGCAGAGTATCCTGGAGTCCATGTTGAACCTCCTCAGTCTGCGGGGAAAGGAGGGCCAGGTCAGGCTGGAGAATTTGGAAGGTGCCTAGCCACACAGCCTAGGGCCTGACCCTCAGAAAGTACAGGATCCAATCACAGAGGGTGGTGTTGAGCCTTAGGTCTCTGAGCTTGATGAAGAGCTTGGAGGCTCCTTGTTTGGATTCATTCTTCTGAATGATAGGCACACATCTAACCTGCATATTAGTTAAGAAGCCAAGGAGTTGTCCTCAAGCATGCATTGCAAGTGTTCACTTTACCTCCAGATGGAGGGTTTTCCTTTGGTCTCCTGCAGTCATTCTTATTCTAGACCGCATGTTTCTGGTGTTGGTGGTTACACTCCACTTTGTCCCTTGAATATTTCTCAGCACTGCTAATAGCTTAATTACCTCCTTTACTGATCCAAATCTCCAGCGTTGTAAGTGCCAGTCCGTGTCAGGCAGAAGCAGAACTGAGATGAGATCTGATTTGCCGAAAGTTGTGCAAGGGAGGGCTTTATATTGTTCTCTGGAATAAGTGTAAACATGGTCAAGTTGATACCACCACAAGTAGGACAGCTGATGTGTTGGTGGTATCTCAGCAGAGCTATCCTAGAAACCAGGTTGGTGTCTTTTAAAGTCTCTGGCCACATTAAATGTCAGTCCTGTTGTTCATATAACTGTATCCAATACCTTCAAGAATTCAATAGGTTGTACTGTACAGTAACTTACGCAGTCTCATCATTGAACTGCATGGAACGTCTTTCCCGTCCACTCGGTTGTTTTCTGCTGGCTAAACTCTTTCCTCCTGAACTCTTCTCTGGCCCAACACGATCTTCTGACAACCCAACACATGTTCTGCTCGGTAGTGTCTAGCGAAACACTTTTTACACCATAGGCTATGTAGTGGCCAATACATACTTCTTATTTGTTTGTTATTTTATCCTTTTGATATCACTAGTCCCAATTAAATACTTCATCAGCCTTCTGAACATTTAAGCTAGATTGATGTGTTAAACAAGACTTTGCCTACAGTCTCCTTGTCCTTTATTTCCATTCTTTCCTGTCCTTCTCTGCCCTTGTCTGTGCAGGTGTCCTCTATTCTTTAATGTCCACGCTGCTAGGCCAGAGCAAGGATGTAGCTCACGTTCATAAGTACAACCCAAGCAAGACGCAGAGAGCCCAGGCTGAGTTGGTGGCTCAGATTGATAGCTTAATACAAAAGAATGACCTGGGCTTTCCCAGTGCCAGACTAGCCTTTCAAACCAGGGTGGATCAGGTTTTGGTGAGGGACAGAGTCCACAAATTCCATCAGCTTGAGGCCACAGCCAAGCCGCCGAGAAGCAAGCTGCTAGCTGAAGGTGGGTCCTGGATGCTAATTTGTTGTGTTATTGATGCGGAAAACATCCCCTTTGTTTTCTTTCTGTGTTCCTATATTCTTAAACTGTAACACATTAAATGTGTTGTAGAACAGTACCAATATCACCCTTTCGCTTTTTGGAGGATTTATTGTGCTATGAAATTACTTGAAGATGCAAGTATATAAGTTCACTTCCCTTTCTTTGCTGTCACTCGTGGATATGTTACTCAAACTGGCCCCTCCCCAAGGCACACTTTGATTTGATGTAACACAGAGCTGCTGACTGCTGATGACTTCAGTCTGCCTCATGACATCTGTTTGTTCTTCAGTGCAGAGAGGGGTTGCTTGTTTCCAAAGTGCCTATTGTGTTGATTTCCTTCCACATGACACATTTTTAAAGATTGAATCGTTGCTGTAAACTTTTCCGAAGGAACTCTCCATCCGCTCTCAAGTGCTGTAAATTGGATATAAAATGACCAGCGAGCATGTGAACCACAGATTAACAAAGTTCAACCATCAGTGTGAAACAGCTGATGTTATCATTTGGGAGCAGAGCCGCACGTGGGTTCAATTTAGTTGTTTTGTGCATTCAAGCTCCGGTCAGTAACAATGTGTATTGGACAAAAATCAATTGAAAGTTATCACAATGTGTTCAAATGTAGTTTTGGTGAGGAAGTTAAATTAATCCAGTTAATTGAAGGAGATGGTTTCACAGCAACATAAATAGATATTAGAGATGAATTATGACCTATGAAAACCTTATCTTATTAGGTGAAACAGATGTTGAGAAAACGCATAATTTGCAAATGAAAATAGGTAATAATAATTGTGCATTATATTGCAGTGTTTGATATCACAATACTTGCAATATTGCAATGCAATCATACTAGTATATCAGGCTTTCAATCTAGAGATAACCCTGGCTTGACCATCACACATCCACCCACACACACCATCACCCATCCACACACACACATCACCCATCCACACACACACATCACACATCCACACACACACATCACACATCCACACACACACACACATCACACATCCACACACACACATCCACCCACACACACCATCACACATCCACACACACACACACACACACACATCATCACCCACCCACACACACATCACACATCCACACACACACATCACACATCCACACACACACATCACACATCCACCCACACACACACATCACACATCCACACACACACATCCACCCACACACACCATCACACATCCACACACACACATCACCCATCCACACACACACATCACACATCCACACACACACATCACACATCCACACACACACATCCACCCACACACACCATCACACATCCACACACACACACACACACACATCATCACCCACCCACACACACATCACACATCCACACACACACATCACACATCCACACACACACATCACACATCCACCCACACACACACATCACACATCCACACACACACATCCACCCACACACACCATCACACATCCACACACACACACACACACACATCATCACCCACCCACACACACCATCACCCATCCACACACACACACCATCACACACCATCACCCATCCACCTACCCACACACACCATCACCCATCCACACACACACATCACACATCCACACACACACCATCACCCATCCACCTACCCACACACACCATCACCCATCCACCTACCTACACACACCATCACCCATCCACCTACCCACACACACCATCACCCATCCACCTACCCACACACACCATCACCCACCCACACACACCATCACCCATCCACCCACACACACCATCACCCATCCACACACACACATCACACATCCACCCACACACACCATCACACATCCACACACACACATCACACATCCACCCACACACACCATCACCCATCCACACACACACATCACACATCCATCCACACACACCATCACCCATCCACACACACACATCACACATCCACCCACACACACCATCACCCATCCACACACACACATCACACATCCACCCACACACTATCACACAACCACCCACACACACCATCACCCATCCACACATCCCACATCCACCCACACACTATCACACATCCACACACACACACACACCATCACCCACCCACACACACCATCACCCACCCACACACACCATCACCTATCCACACACACACACCATCACCCATCCACCTACCCACACACACCATCACCCACCCACACACACCATCACCCACCCACACACACCATCACCTATCCACACACACACACCATCACCCATCCACCTACCCACACACACCATCACCCATCCACACACACCATCACACATCCACACACACACCATCACACATCCACACACACACACACACCATCACCCAACCACACACACCATCACCCATCCACACACACACACCATCACCCACCCACACACACCATCACCCATCCACACACACACACCATCACCCACCCACACACACCATCACCTATCCACACACACACACCATCACCCACCCACACACACCATCACCTATCCACATACACACACACATCCACCTACCCACACACACCATCACCCACACACACCATCACCCATCCACCTACCCACACACACCATCACCCACCCACACACACCATCACCCATCCACCCACACACACACACATCACCCACCCACCCACACACACACACACATCACCCATCCACCCACACACACACACCATCACCCACCCACTTACACACACAAACCATCACCCATCCACCCACACACACACACATCACCCATCCACCCACACACACACACATATCACCCATCCACCCACACACCATCACCCACCCACACACACCATCACCCACCCACACACACCATCACCCACCCACACACACACACACACCATCACCCACCCACACACACCATCACCCACCCACACACACACACACACACACACACCATCACCCATCCACCTACCCACACACACCATCACCCATCCACCTACACACACACACATCACCCATCCACCCACACACACACACATCACCCATCCACCCACACACACACACCATCACCCATCCACCTACCCACACACACCATCACCCACCCACTTACACACACCATCACCCACCCACACACACCATCACCCACCCACACACACACACACACACACCATCACCCATCCACCCACACACACAAACCATCACCCATCCACCCACCCACACACACCATCACCCACCCACACACACACACACACCATCACCCATCCACCCACACACACACACATCACCCATCCACCCACACACACACACACATCACCCATCCACCCACACACACACACCATCACCCACCCACACACACCATCACCCATCCACCCACACACACACACCATCACCCATCCACCCACACACACACATCACCCATCCACCCACACACACATCACCCATCCACCCACACACCATCACCCACCCACACACACCATCACCCACCCACACACACCATCACCCACCCACACACACACACACACCATCACCCACCCACACACACCATCACCCACCCACACACACACACACACACCATCACCCATCCACCTACCCACACACACCATCACCCATCCACCTACACACACACACATCACCCATCCAACCACACACACACACATCACCCATCCACCCACACACACACACCATCACCCATCCACCTACCCACACACACCATCACCCACCCACTTACACACACCATCACCCACCCACACACACACACACACCATCACCCATCCACCCACACACACAAACCATCACCCATCCACCCACCCACACACACCATCACCCACCCACACACACCATCACCCACCCACACACACACACACACCATCACCCATCCACCCACACACACAAACCATCACCCATCCACCCACACACACACACATCACCCATCCACCCACACACACACACCATCACCCATCCACCCACACACACACACATCACCCATCCACCCACACACACACACCATCACCCATCCACCTACCCACACACACCATCACCCACCCACACACACCATCACCCACCCACACACACACACACCATCACCCATCCACCTACCCACACACACCATCACCCATCCACCCACACACACACACCATCACCTACCCACACACACCATCACCCACCCACACACACCATCACCCATCCACCTACCTACACACACCATCACCCATCCACCCACACACACCATCACCCATCCACACACACACATCACACATCCACCCACACACACCATCACACATCCACACACACACATCACACATCCACCCACACACACCATCACCCATCCACACACACACATCACACATCCACCCACACAAACCATCACCCATCCACACACACACATCACACATCCACACACACACACACACCATCACCCACCCACACACACCATCACCCACCCACACACACCATCACCTATCCACACACACACACACATCACCCATCCACCCACACACACACACACATCACCCATCCACCCACACACACACACCATCACCCATCCACCTACCCACACACACCATCACCCATCCACCTACCGACACACACCATCATCCACCCACACACACCATCACCCACCCACACACACACACACACCATCACCCATCCACCTACCCACACACACCATCACCCATCCACCCACACACACACACCATCACCCATCCACCTACCGACACACACCATCACCCACCCACACACACACACACACACCATCACCCACCCACACACACCATCACCCACCCACACACACACACACACCATCACCCATCCACCTACCCACACACACCATCACCCATCCACCTACACACACACACATCACCCATCCACCCACACACACACACCATCACCCATCCACCTACCTACCCACACACACCATCACCCACCCACACACACCATCACCCACCCACCCACCCACACACACCATCACACACACACACCATCACCCATCCACCCACACACACAAACCATCACCCATCCACCCACCCACACACACACACCATCACCCACCCACACACACCATCACCCATCCACCCACACACACACACCATCACCCATCCACCCACACACACATCACCCATCCACCCACACACCATCACCCACCCACACACACCATCACCCACCCACACACACACACACACCATCACCCACACACACCATCACCCACCCACACACACACACACACACACCATCACCCATCCACCTACCCACACACACCATCACCCATCCACCTACACACACACACATCACCCATCCACCCACACACACACACATCACCCATCCACCCACACACACACACCATCACCCATCCACCTACCCACACACACCATCACCCACCCACTTACACACACCATCACCCACCCACACACACACACACACACCATCACCCATCCACCCACACACACAAACCATCACCCATCCACCCACCCACACACACCATCACCCACCCACACACACCATCACCCACCCACACACACACACACACCATCACCCATCCACCCACACACACAAACCATCACCCATCCACCCACACACACACACATCACCCATCCACCCACACACACACACACATCACCCATCCACCCACACACACACACCCTCACCCATCCACCCACACACACACACATCACCCATCCACCCACACACACACACCATCACCCATCCACCTACCCACACACACCATCACCCACCCACACACACCATCACCCACCCACACACACACACACCATCACCCATCCACCTACCCACACACACCATCACCCATCCACCCACACACACACACCATCACCTACCCACACACACCATCACCCACCCACACACACCATCACCCATCCACCTACCTACACACACCATCACCCATCCACCCACACACACCATCACCCATCCACACACACACATCACACATCCACCCACACACACCATCACACATCCACCCACACAAACCATCACCCATCCACACACACACATCACACATCCACACACACACACACACCATCACCAACCCACACACACCATCACCCACCCACACACACCATCACCTATCCACACACACACACAAACCATCACCCATCCACCCACACACACAAACCATCACCCATCCACCCACACACACACACACATCACCCATCCACCCACACACCCACACACATCACCCATCCACCCACACACACACACCATCACCCATCCACCTACCGACACACACCATCACCCACCCACACACACCATCACCCACCCACACACACCATCACCCACCCACACACACACACACACCATCACCCATCCACCTACCCACACACACCATCACCCATCCACCCACACACACACACCATCACCCATCCACCTACCGACACACACCATCACCCACCCACACACGCACACACACCATCACCCACCCACACACACCATCACCCACCCACACACACACACACACACACCATCACCCATCCACCTACCCACACACACCATCACCCATCCACCTACACACACACACATCACCCATCCACCCACACACACACACATCACCCATCCACCCACACACACACACCATCACCCATCCACCTACCTACCCACACACACCATCACCCACCCACACACACCATCACCCACCCACACACACCATCACCCACCCACACACACACACCATCACCCATCCACCCACACACACAAACCATCACCCATCCACCCACCCACACACACCATCACCCACCCACACACACCATCACCCACCCACACACACACACACACCATCACCCATCCACCCACACACACACACCATCACCCATCCACCTACCCACACACACATCACCCATCCACCCACACACACACACACATCACCCATCCACCCACACACACACACATCACCCATCCACCCACACACACACACCATCACCCACCCACACACACACACACACACCATCACCCATCCACCTACCCACACACACATCACCCATCCACCCACACACACACACACACATCACCCATCCACCCACACACACACACATCACCCATCCACCCACACACACACACATCACCCATCCACCCACACACACACACACATCACCCATCCACCCACACACACACACATCACCCATCCACCCACACACACACACCATCACCCATCCACCTACCCACACACACCATCACCCACCCACACCCACACACACCATCACACACCCACACTCACACACACACCATCACACATCCACCCACACAAACCATCACCCATCCACACACACACATCCACCCACACACACCATTACCCATCCACACACACACCATCACCCATCCACACACACACCATCACCCATACACACCATTACCCATCCACCTACCCACACACACCATCACACATCCACACACACACACCATCACCCATCCACCCACACACCATCACACATCCACACACACACACCATCACCCATCCACACACACACCATCACCCATCCACCCACACACATCACACATCCACCCACACACCATCACACATCCACCCACACACACCATCACACATCCATCCACACACACACCATCACCCATCCACCCACACATTACATTACATTACATTACATTTAGCTGACGCTTTTATCCAAAGCGACTTACAATAAGTGCATTAAACCATGAGTCCAAACTCAGAACAAGTACAATTTCTTCACTAAAGTTAAACTACAAAGTGCTATCAGTAAAATACATTTAAGTGCTACTAGAGTGCTACTACGGCTCTACCTTCCCTATTCAAGGTATAGTCGAAAAAGATGTGTTTTTAGTTTGCGACGGTAGATGTAGAGACTTTCTGCTGTCTTGATGTCAATGGGGAGCTCGTTCCACCAATGAGGAGCCAGCACAGCAAACAATCGTGACTTTGTTGAGTGTTTAGCTCGAAGTGAAGGAGCTACAAGCCGATTGGCAGAAGCCGAGTGAAGTGAACGAGGTGGGGTGTGAGGTTAGACCATGTCCTGGGTGTGAGGTTAGACCATGTCCTGGATGTAGACCGGACCCGATCTGTTCGCAGCACGGTACGCAAGTACCAATGTTTTGAAGCGGATGCGGGCGGCCACCGGTAACCAGTGAAGGTCGCGGAGGAGCGGAGGATTGTGGGTAAATTTAGGAGGTTAAAGACCAGTCGAGCAGCTGCATTCTGGATGAGCTGTAGAGGTCGAATGGCATTAGCAGGTAGACCTGAAGGAGGGAGTTGCAATAGTCTAGACGTGAGATGACCAGAACCTGGACCAGAACCTGTGCCGCCTTCTGAGTGAGAAGGGGTCGTATTCTCCTGATGTTGTACAGCATGTACCTACAGGAGCGTGTTATTGTGGTAATGTTGGCAGTCAGGGAGAGTTGACTGACAGGTGTCACACCGAGGTTCCTGGCAGTCGGAGTCGGAGCCAACACTGAGTTGTTGAAGGTAATAGTTAGGTCGTGGGTGGGAGAGCCTTTTCCTGGAAGGAGGAGAAGTTCAGTCTTGTCCGGGTTAATTTTCAGGTGTTGAGCGGACATCCACTGAGAGATGTCGGTCAGACAGGCAGAGATTCGTGCTGCTACCTGTGTTTCAGATTGGGGAAACGAGAGGATCAGTTGGGTGTCGTCAGCATAGCTGTGGTAGGTGAAGCCATGCGAGCGAATGACAGAGCCGAGAGAGTTGGTGTACAGAGAGAAGAGAAGAGGACCAAGGACTGAGCCCTGAGGGACCCCAGTAGTCAGAGGACAAGGCTCAGACACAGATCCTCTCCAGGTTACCCGGTAAGAGCGGTCGGTGAGGTAGGATGAGAAGAGTGAGAGCGCGGTGCCTGAGATACCAGGTCCTGGAGGGAGGACATGAGGATCTGGTGGTTCACTGTGTCAAAGGCAGCGGAAAGGTCTAGAAGGATAAGGACAGAGGAGAGAGAGGATGCTCTAGTGTGAAGGATAAGGACAGAGGAGAGAGAGGCTGCTCTAGCAGTGTGAACCTGCTCAGAGACAGCAAGGAGGGCAGTCTCTGTTGAGTGGCCTTGAATCCAGACTGGTGGGGGTCTAGAAGGTTATTACAGTGAAGAAAGGAGGAGACTTGGTTAAAGATAGCTCGCTCTAGAGTTTTGGAAAGGAAGTGGAGGAGAGAGACAGGTCTGTAGTTGTTGACTTCAGGTCTGTAGTTGTTGACTTCAGATGGGTCGAGAGTGGGTTTCTTCAGGAGAGGGTTGACTCCGCCTCCTTCAGAGAGTTAGGGAAACAGCCGGTTGAGAGGGAGGTGTTAATAAGATGGGTGAGAAAGGGAAGAAGGTCCGGAGCAATAGACTGGAGAATGTGAGACGGGATGGGGTCAAGGGGGCAGGTGGTTGGGGGGTCAGAGGTTACCAAGGTAAGAACTTGATTAGGAGACAGGGGGATAAAAGAGGAAAACAAGGGGGAAGAAGGTGAAGTTACTGGAGGTGTAGTTATGGAAGATGGATTAGTAAATGAAGAGCGAATGTCGTCTATCTTTTTTGTAAAGTAGTCAACAAAGTGGCTTGGTAGAAGGGTGGAGGGAGGGGGGGACCAAGGGGGTCAAGGAGGTTGGAAAAAATTGAGAAGAGCTTTTTAGGGTTAGATAAAGAGGATTCGGTTCTGGATTGGTAGAACAGACTTTTGGCTGCAGAGATGGACGCAGAGAAGGAGGAGAGAAGAGATTGATAGGCAAGCAGGTCGCTGGCGTGTTTGGATTTTCACCATTTCCTTTCCGCTGCTCGCATAGTGGCTCTCTCGGCGCGCACCGGTTCGGATAGCCACGGAGCCGGAGAGGACTTGAGGACCTTTAGAGTCGTAAGAGGACTTGAGGACCTTTAGAGTCGTAAGAGGACTTGAGGACCTTTAGAGTCATAAGAGGACAGAGAGAATCAAGAGAGGACGACAGAGTAGAGAGAAGAGTGTCAGTGGCGAAGTTCGGCTGCATGAGTGCGAAGGAATCGGTTGAAGGGAGGGCTGACAGAACAGAGGAGGCCAGAGAGGAGGGTGAGATGGAGAGAGGGTGAGAGGGAGAGAGGGTGAGGGGCAGCGGATGTTGCGACGGACATGTGCAGAATCCGTTGTGGGAGGGTTGTCAGTTCCAAAGAGTGGGAGAGAGTAAGAGATGAAGAAGTGGTCAGAGACAGGAAGTGGAGTTACAGTGAGGTCAGATGTGGAGCAGTTTCTGGTGAACATATAGTCAAGGTGGTTGCCAGCTTTGTGAGTAGGAGGGGAAGGACTGAGAGAGAGAGCAAAGGAAGACAGGAAGAGTAGCAGGTCACATGACTTCTGTCTGGATGTTAAAGTCACCCAGAAGAATGAGGGGGGGTCCATTTTCTGGGAAGTTTGATAGGAGGACATCTAGTTCTTCCAAGAAGTCTCCCAATGAACCAGGAGGATGGTAGAGAACAACAATGATTAGTTGAACCGGATGAGTAACCGTCACTGTATGAAATTCAAAAGACAGTGGGGTAAATAATGGAAGCGGGTAGAGAGAAAAACTCCATTTGGGTGAGATCAGTAGACCTGAACCACCACCATCACACATCCACACACCCACACACACGCACACACACACAAGGCTAAACGGTTAATGTGGTGTTTG
This sequence comes from Cyclopterus lumpus, assembly GCF_009769545.1. Lineage (NCBI taxonomy): Eukaryota > Metazoa > Chordata > Actinopteri > Perciformes > Cyclopteridae > Cyclopterus > Cyclopterus lumpus. The sequence goes on from NC_046977.1 coordinate 20,945,224, forward strand.
TGTTATATCTATTGAAGTAAAGCTGAAGGTCTAAACTTCAACCACAGATTGAGTTTCAGTTCAAAGCAATTGGAGTTGCGTATTTTAAATGGTGCCACAGTCCATATACTTATGGCCCTGACTGTTTGTGCGTTATCTACAGTGCCGGTAAATGGACTTGCATCTATACAGCACCAATATTCACACGTTCACACACATGCGCATCAGGTTATCATCTAATGGTCATAGATATGACCCACTGCAGGTGGGGATTGAACGACTGATACACCAGTTAGTGGACAATCTACCACATCTCAAAGTAGAAGTGCACACAGGAAGTGATGCTTAATGTCTTCAATGTCCTCTGTCAATGTAACTTCACTAACACCATCACAGCTGCCAATCTCATCCCTGTTGATTGCTGCTTGCAGCTTTAATTATATGTGTTCATAGACACAGAACATACACTTTGAATATAGTATTTAATCAAGTGTTCTAATTGGTTAAGGTCCCACAGACCTCACTGATAATCTAGCAAAATAATAAAATGTTAAATGGTCTTTGAATGGATGAAGTGCATGCAATGGGGCTTTTATTGTTGTAATCTTTGAGTACCCTGGGACACGACCTGCACCCTAAAACATGCATTAAAGTAAGGACACACTTTGGGTATAACACATGGATAACTCCGTTATATTGCAATAATAGGACCAGCTTGAGTTGAAATTCTTGATTGACTGATGCTGACATGCTGAAAATCAAAAAGTTTTACAGTATCAACGCAGAGATTTTCCATGGTCTATTTTAAGAAAACAGTAAACATAAATTGCAATAAATCACAATATTGAATTGTAATAACGTGTGTGTGTGTGTGTGTGTGTGTGTGTGTGTGTGTGTGTGTGTGTGTGTGTGTGTAGACTACCACCTGGAGCAGGTCTCAGCGTGGCCCCAGAGTTCCCTCCAGCTGGGGCAGGTCTCAGGACTTGCCCTCGACTCAGATGCTAACTTGGTCATTTTCCACAGAGGGGACCACCACTGGGGTGAAGGGTAAGTGGCTTCACTTATGATATATTAATGTTGGTTAATAATTATTTGATCTGGAGAGATTATTGATCAGTTCAACATGGATATCCAATGACACTGGCAGCTGTTGTGCATGTTAGAATGCACATGGAGCTTGAAGGCGATGGACGTAAATCAAAGGACATTTTCTTATCTATGCTTATTTTATTCTGCACAACAAAAAACTGTAAACTCCCCAAATAAATGCAGCTTTCCAGTACGACGTGGACTTCTACAGATAACAAGAAAACAAGTGTAAGACGTGTGTTGACCCAATCTCTAGACACCTAATCAAGACCAACTTCAATTCTTGACATTCAACATTCTCTGCTGTATTTTCTGAAGCTAAGTAGATAAGCTGTTGTCCATCAGATGACATAATCCATCACTGGCAGACAGCACATACCTGGTTTGAACTACACATGATCAATGTAGCTACTACATTATGAGTGACAGCTGGGTGGATTTAAGGAAAAGAAGTTCAGCTATATGTGGAAACATCTTTCTCTGTGGACCTATAACCAACATTTCTTGTAGCTCTTTCAACAGCCAGGCTAGATACGAGCAGAGGTCCCAAGGTCCCATCCAGCAGTCCACTATTTTGGTTGTGGACTTATCCAAAGGCAACATTCTGAAGGCGTCTGGCAGAGACATGTAAGTTATAGTTTCGTTTGATGTTTTATGAATGCAGTGCTGAGCATGAACTGTTAAAAGCAGGCATTCCTGGTATTGTTGTACATCCTGTATCACCAACAGTGAAACGCTCTTGTAATGAATCTCTGATGTTGCAGGTTTTATATGCCTCATGGAATAACCACAGACAAGGAGAATAACTACTGGGTCACTGATGTGGCTCTTCATCAGGTAATGAGCAGCTGGTCTTCCATCTACACTGAGCATGTCTAATAACTAGAAGCAACTATTACAACAGATTGACAATTCAGTTTATTTTATTGCCATTGTAAAAAACATACAACGAAATAAAGTTGGCAACTCAGTCAGTACAGCAGTAACGGGTAAAAACATTTAAGACATTAAATTTAAGGACATTCTGATTCAAAAACAAGACATTTAAAAATAAATAAAACATAAAAAACACAGACAGCAATGGCTTAAAAGTGAAAGAGTGTCATGTTATTGTCTATTTGTGTCCCCCCGCAGCACTGTCCGGTGTGAGCTGGGTGGGGTGGTGGGTGTGGTGGGGGTGATGGAGGAAACCGCTCTGGGGAAAAAGCTGTTCCTCAGCCTGTTAGTCTGGGTTTTAATAGTCCTGAGTCTTCTTCCTGATGGCATTGGATCAAACAGAGAGCCCCGGATGTGTAATGTCTGTGTAAATGTTTCTGGCTTTCTTCTGGAGGCGGCCGCATACACGGTGTCCAGGTCAGGGAGGGTAACTCTCACAATCCTCTGTGCGGTTCTAACCACCCGGGCCAGGTCCCTCCTGTTCTCCACACAGTAAAGCACTGGCAGATGATGCTTTCTATCACACTTCTGTAGAAGTTAACCAGAAGTGTGGGGGGCAGGCCAGCTTGTTTCAGCCCTCAGGAAGAAGAGCCTTTTTTTTAAAGTAGGTCTGATGTGGATGTATTCAGAACAGATGAAATCTATAAACAGCTCTGGTTTGGGTTAGGGTCCATCCTGAGTTCTTCCTGATCTGATGTCGTATGTGTACAGATTGTAACGCCCTCTGAGGATAATATGGGATTTGTGATTTTGGGCTCTACAAAATAAACAGAATTGAATGAACACGTAAACAACCAGCACTAATGAAGTCCTTCTGTCAATCACTAGGTGTTAAAGGTGAGCAGTGATGGCAGAGACAGACTGCTGCTGGCACTCGGAGAGCCCTTCACACCAGGAAGTGACAACCAGCACTTCTGCCAGCCCACCGATGTGGCTGTGGACACGGAGACGGGAGCCATCTTTGTTTCTGATGGCTACTGCAACAACAGGATCCTCAAGTTCTCAGCTGAGGGCAAATACCTGTCTCATTGGGGTGCAGGTAGGAATCTACACACGCGCGCGCGCACACACACACAATTTTTAGTTTTTTATAATACAGATATTCAGTGTCAGTCACTCACTCTCTCACTCACTCTCTCACTCACTCTCTCACTCTCTCTCACTCTCTTTCACTCTCTCACTCACTCTCTCACACAACCACTCTCTCACTCTCTCTCTCTTTCACTCACTCTCTTTCTCACACAATCTCTCTCTCACTCACTCTCTCTCACTCACTCACTCTCTCACTCTCTCACTCACTCTCTCTCTCACTCACTCACTCACTTACTCACTCTCTCACTCACTCACTCTCTCTCTCTCTCTCTCTTTCTCTAACCAAAACTCTCTCTCTCTCTCTCTCTCTCTCTCTCTAACCAAAACTCTCTCTCTCTCTCTCTCTTTCTCTAACCAAAACTCTCTCTCTCTCTCTCTCTCTCTCTCTCTCTCTCTCTAACCAAAACTCTCTCTCTCTCTCTCTCTCTCTCTCTCTAACCAAAACTCTCTCTCTCTCTCTCTCTCTCTCTCTCTCTCTCTAACCAAAACTCTCTCTCTCTCTCTCTCTCTCTCTCTCTCTCTCTCTCTCTAACCAAACTCAAAAAGCCAGAGGTAACTTAAATCAATGGTTGGCAGACACAATATGATTTCCATAGGTTGAAGTCTGTCCTCTAGGGGGAGCCCTCCTCTTTTCAACATCTAAAACAATAAAACATGATGCAGTGCCATATTAGGCTTTTGTGATCCACTCCTGATATTATAATGCGTATGTGCTTATCTCTCAGGCATGTGCAATATTTACAAACCGCAACCACCACGCTGGTATTGTGTTCACCTGGTCAGTGTGTGTGTGAGTCGTCATGCATAATGTATCACTGGAGAGTTGGTTTTGTTTATATTTATGTCGGTCTGTGGACAGATCTTGTCCTGTAATAACATGGCGCGTTAATAACTGTTAGATGCAGGTGTGTAGTTGAGGCAGGCAGAGCACTGCTTGTGTTTTACAAAGGAACCCTATGGTGAACAGCTTTAATACTTTAAAAAAATATTTCTATATTTTAAAATACTACTGCTTCTGTATACTTTGAGCTCCAGACTCAATTTAAACTTTAAACAGATGACAACATGTTTTAATTATTAAAGTGTAATTCAGCTTTTTTAATTCTTTGTTTAAGTTTCCTGACATTTTCAGATTGTTTTTATTAGATTATAATGGGTGTGTATTGGAAGCACTAGACTGAGACAGCAGAGGATCTTAACAATTTTCACTCTTCATGCATCATTTTTGTCAAAATGTGCACATCTTGTGCTGGTTAAAGACATATTACTATGGAATCCAACAGACTGAAGCCTAACCAAAACACATTTCAACTCACTCGTACAATATCTAAGCAATAGGAGCTACAGTTTGAATCAGGAATAACAAGGCTTCGTATTGTTGTTGCACTATTTCCCAAGAATGGTGACTAAAGTACATCTTATGTTAGCTGCCCTTCAGTGCCAGATAATACTAAAATAGGCCGGTACTTTTTCATCAATCTCTTTACATGTATTGCTCCCATAAATGATGTCTTATTTTTCTGACTACAGGCTCGTCAGACAGGAAGAGGCGCATCCCGTTCCAAATCCCCCACAGCCTGGTGTTCCTTCCTGACAGACAGGAAGTGTGTGTGGCCGACAGGGACAACGGGCGTATCCAGTGCTTCATCGCCCAGACTGGAGAGTTCATCAAGGAAATAAAGAAGGAGGAGTTTGGAGGGCAGGTGTTTGCCATCGCCTACAGCCCTGCTGGAGGTGAGTTCACCAGGAACAACCCTAGAAGATAATCACAATGACATCATCATGGGACAAAAACACAGGCATATTATGAATTGCATAATGGAAAATGTTTTGTGAGCCAATACTTAAGGGTAAAAGTTGAGATATCTCAGCTAGAAATGCTAGAAAACGCCTTTTAAAGTGCCAAACTTTTGTGTACACAAACACTGTTGTCACATGACGCCCAGAGGTGAGCTCGCCTCTTCTCCCCTGTATCGATTGCTTTCTTTTTGTACGTTCTTTACTCCTCTGAATATAGAGAGTGTCCGCCCCAGAAACTTCTCTTGGACACCTTTTTTCCAGCTCAGCTCTCCTGCTGTCATACTCCCAGCTGGTGGTTGGTCTCTATGGTCGTCCCCCTTTAGCCCCCTTTAGCTCTGGCTGGTTGACGTGGATGCATCACAGACACCACAACTCGGGTATCATGTGTTGTCCTCGTGCATTATTTAAACATTCTCCTATTTTGAATGATGAACTACTCGGCTATCAGAGGAGCCCCCAAAACAGATAACATTGCCATCTGAAAGGGTTGAGTTATGTTCAGGATCATATTAACGTTCTGGTTATGTTGTGGATGTGCTGTGAACACACCACCAGCTCACGGCATATGGCAGCACCTGGCCCATCACAATGTTCTTCCCAGCTGGTTTTAAACACTTGAATAATGGAATATTGCTTTGACTGTAAAGGTTAAATGTTTGTGATTTGACTAAACTCAATGCTGCATCGTTTAGGTCAAATGGACCACACAATCACATCAAATGGTTAACTCCTTAGCGATAGGTAAACCTGACTCGTACATAAGAATGTCAAGTTTGGTCTAGATTTGCAAAATGCTTTGAAAAAGATCAAATTCAGGCAGCAATACTTTTTGATTTGGAGAAATGGATGCATTAGTGTATGGCAGGATCCCTGTCAGTCATACCAGGTAGATAATCATTGAACATATCTTTCATCAGCATCGTGTTAACTTGTTTGGTCAGAGCTTGAATATCACATCCATTCAAATGTAGAAGTCCTGCACTCCAGCTTTAGTCAAGGATGCCCTTCAAAGTGTGTGTGTGTGTGTGTGTGCGTGTGTGTGTGTATGTGTGTGTGTGTGAAGATGGCTTTATTTTTGCAGTAAATGGGGAATCTCCATATCGCTCAACTCCACTCAGAGGGTTTGTAATAGATTATTCAACCATGGATATTGTGGATACCTTCAACCCAGAAAAAAAGGTAATCGCACACACACACTTAATGCCTACCTTCTGAACTCACATGTACTGTACCCAGACCATTGGGACTTTGGAATGGTGATCTTTTTTGTTGCCTAAACTTTGACATTACGCTGTATTTTCCTTCAATTGCAGGAGTTTAAAATGCCTCACGACATAGTTGAAAGCAGCGATGGTAGCGTCTTTGTCGGGGATGCAGGAAGTAAATCAGTCTTCAAGTTCACCTCTGAGAGTAAGCTTAGTTTCATTAAGCCTATGATTAATCTAAACTATTTATTGTTATTTTGTGCAGAATCCATCTTAACTTGTGTTTGCGTTAAGTAAAATTCACTATTGTAGATGTTGGTGAGAATAGAGAAATGTTTGTCCTTTTTGTTGTGACTTTTCAGATGAATTGTACCTGTAATTTAACTTTATAGTTTTATTAACCTGCACCACCACTGGATTAAAAAGAAATACTGTGATTTATTTATTTTAATTTTCCAGAGTTACATCGCTCTGTCAAGAAAGCTGGAATTGAGGTGCAAGAACTTGATGGTAAGTAATTTTGAGTTTAACAGCGGGGTCGTCCTTCAATCAGGATCGGCGGTTTGATTCCCGGCTCAGCTAGTCCATGTTGATGTGTCCTTGGGCAAGACACTTAACAATGTTAAGCAATGTTAGTCCTGGTGGACAGGTGGTACCTTGACAGGTGGTACCTTGCATGGTAGCTCCTCCCATCAGTGTGTGAATGTTAGTTAGTCCTGATGGACAGGTGGTACCTTTCATGGTAGCTCCTCCCATCAGTGTGTGAATGTTAGTTAGTCCTGATGGACAGGTGGTACCTTGCATGGTAGCTCCTCCCATCAGTGTATGAATGTTAGTTAGTCCTGATGGACAGGTGGTACCTTTCATGGTAGCTCCTCCCATCAGTGTGTGAATGTTAGTTAGTCCTGATGGACAGGTGGTACCTTGCATGGTAGCTCCTCCCATCAGTGTATGAATGTTAGTTAGTCCTGATGGACAGGTGGTACCTTGCATGGTAGCTCCTCCCATCAGTGTGTGAATGTTAGTTAGTCCTGATGGACAGGTGGTACCTTACATGGTAGCTCCTCCCATCAGTGTATGAATGTTAGATAGTCCTGATGGACAGGTGGTACCTTGCATGGTAGCTCCTCCCATCAGTGTATGAATGTTAGTTAGTCCTGATGGACAGGTGGTACCTTGCATGGTAGCTCCTCCCATCAGTGTATGAATGTGAATGTGCCTTGATTGGTCGCTATATAAGTCCAGTTACCATTTAAACAATACTTACTGACTGACTGAAGTAGAAAAATTAGGAATGTAGGCTGTATGTACAGTATGTAGGTGTAATATAGATGTGTTTGTGGTTGTTTTTGTTTAGTAAAGATCTTTGCAATATGACCTCTTGCATATGAAAGTAATTAACAAAAGTAGAATTGTTTACCAAAGTTGGGCAATAGGCCATGTTGTGTCTTTATCATTTGCACTACTGGCATATTAGTAAAGATGGTCAGTGTGCAGTTGGAGCAAGAGACAGTGTGTAGTCACAGATGTTAATATGAAAGTGACAATAACTTTTATTTTGCCTTGGAAGTTGATAGTGAAGTAAAGAAAGTGTTATTATCATTCTAAAATGTAGTTAAGTAAAGTGCGTAATCTGACTTTTGAAGCATAACTTGATTTTCCCCGTTTCAACTCTGTGTCACTCTTTCCACCCTTGATGAGTTTGCATTCCTGATTTTCTTAGGGTTAGAGTTTTTGAGTTAAAAAAAATGAGAATTAGCTTTTTATCCACAGAGAACAAACTAATTTTTAAAAAGAAATAAGAAATCATGGACTGTAAACCCTGTTAATCACAACGTTTCTCTCTGTATAGAAATAGAGGCATTTGTCCGAACTAAGGTGAGGTCGGAGCACAACATGTCAAAGACAGCAGCCATCCAAGAGAAGCAGACGGTGTCTCTCCAGCCTGAACCACAGGAGGAGGAGAAGAAGAAGCCAATCAGAGGGCAGGGTGTCCTCCCAGCTATCATCACCACCCTGCTGCTCGTCCCACTGCTGCTCGTCATGTCAGTTGGAGTCTTCGTCTGCTGGAGAAAAAACAGTATGTATGACATTTAACAACACCTACATATATATTACATTACATGTCATTTAGACTTACAATAAGTGCATTAAACCATGAGTCCAAACTCAGAACAACAAGAATCAAGCAAGTACAATTTCTTCAATAACGTTAAACTACAAAGTGCTATCGGTAAGGGACATTTAAGTGCTGCTAAAGTGCTACTACGGCGCTACCTTCCCTAATATGGATATCATTTTAATGAAACCATATTAGGCCACAAAAGAGTCTTTTGTTTAGAACAATTAAGAATATGATGTTTTGAGGAAAGCAGGGCAGTCCTGTTCCAGAAGGTCCAGGACATTGAGAGTGGAAGGCCTCTTGTCACCAGACTACACAGCTCGTCAACATGTTGCTATTTATTTGTTGTATTGGTTGTATAGAAAAGCATCTATTTTAAGTAGCGCCCTCCATTTTAATATTAACATCCCCGAACAGAGACAATAATTTAGTCTCAGCATGATAAACAGAAATGTTGCATTATAATGCACATACGCATTATAATGTCATTTTTGTTGTCAATATTTTTATCATGTGTTACAATTTAGTCATAAAATAAAAGGGCGCCTCCTGGCTGTTAATGTGTGTGATGTGCGTGTTGGAGCTGGTCTGGTAACTATGGTTACGAAAGAAGAATTTGTCGCCATGGTGACAAAATAGTGTTTTTCAGACCACAAGTTTCCGTGTTCAGTGGTGCATTCATAGGCTCAGAGAATCTCATGTTAAGGGCAGTGTTCAGTGGTGCATTCATAGGCTCAGATAATCTCATGTTAAGGGCAGTGTTCAGTGGTGCATTCATAGGCTCAGAGAATCTCATGTTAAGGGCAGTGTTCAGTGAATGCTAAACACAGTACCTGCTGCCCTGCCTTGTATAATTTGATATATTTGTACTCACAATATTTGCTCAGCATTCATCTTATTATTGAATATTGTTTGTTTGCAGACGCATGTGAGGTGAAGACTGAACCCAGTTCTGTGGGAGGGATCTTGGGAAGAATAAGAGGTATGTCATTTAACATAAAAAAATATAACGCCTTTTTCCCAATGAATCCTGTCTCATCGCCCCTTGTGACCTGATTCTGAGTCTCAGTCCTGACAATTGTGCTACTATAATGCATAAAGTTGGTGGTTTGCCAGTCGGCCACCACCAGTTCTTTGGTTTTCCCTGAGTTGATCCGGTCCTGCTGGTACCAGAAATAAAACCCATCACTCCCACAGTGCTTCCAGCCCTTTCCAGGTGAGAGAGGCATCTGTAGAACACCAGGTTGGTAGGCGACCTGAGGTGGGTCCATTGATGGCTTACCAGGGGGAGAAGATGGACCAGCCTCTCCAGGGTCTTCATCAGCTGTGATGTCAGGACTATCGGCCTGTAGCTGTTGAGGTCCTTGGGGTGCGGTGTACCACGCAGGATGTTTACAGGGGTGCAGCAGCAAGGAGGACCTGATGGGGGGAGGGGATCACATCTGTTAAAGAATGAGTTTGGATCATTTACCCTCTTTGGTCCCCCACAGGCTGGATGTGGGGATGTTCTCCAGGTAAAGCCATGGGCAGTCTGTGTGAACTATAGATAATGTTCTCCATCTCCAGGTAAAGCTGTGTCTGTGTGAACTATAGATAATGTTCTCCATCTCCAGGTAAAGCTGTGTCTGTGTGAACTGTAGATAATGTTCTCCGTTCTCCGTCTCTAGGTAAAGCCATGGGCAGTCTGTGTGAACTATAGATAATGTTCTCCATCTCCAGGTAAAGCTGTGTCTGTGTGAACTGTAGATAATGTTCTCCGTTCTCCGTCTCCAGGTAAAGCTGTGTCTGTGAACTGTAGATAATGTTCTCCGTTCTCCGTCTCCAGGTAAAGCTGTGTCTGTGTGAACTGTAGATAATGTTCTCCGTTCTCCGTCTCCAGGTAAAGCTGTGTCTGTGTGAACTGTAGATAATGTTCTCCGTTCTCCGTCTCTAGGTAAAGCCATGGGCAGTCTGTGTGAACTATAGATAATGTTCTCCATCTCCAGGTAAAGCTGTGTCTGTGTGAACTGTAGATAATGTTCTCCGTTCTCCGTCTCCAGGTAAAGCTGTGTCTGTGAACTGTAGATAATGTTCTCCGTTCTCCGTCTCCAGGTAAAGCTGTGTCTGTGTGAACTGTAGATAATGTTCTCCGTTCTCCGTCTCTAGGTAAAGCTGTGTCTGTGTGAACTATAGATAATGTTCTCCATCTCCAGGTAAAGCTGTGTCTGTGTGAACTGTAGATAATGTTCTCCGTTCTCTGTCTCCAGGTAAAGCTGTGTCTGTGTGAACTATAGATAATGTTCTCCGTTCTCTGTCTCCAGGTAAAGCTGTGTCTGTGTGAACTGTAGATAATGTTCTCCGTTCTCCGTCTCCAGGTAAAGCTGTGTCTGTGTGAACTGTAGATAATGTTCTCCGTTCTCCGTCTCCAGGTAAAGCTGTGTCTGTGTGAACTGTAGATAATGTTCTCCGTTCTCCGTCTCCAGGTAAAGCCATGGGCAGTCTGTGTGAACTATAGATAATGTTCTCCATCTCCAGGTAAAGCTGTGTCTGTGTGAACTATAGATAATGTTCTCCGTTCTCTGTCTCCAGGTAAAGCTGTGTCTGTGTGAACTATAGATAATGTTCTCCGTTCTCTGTCTCCAGGTAAAGCTGTGTCTGTGTGAACTATAGATAATGTTCTCCGTTCTCTGTCTCCAGGTAAAGCTGTGTCTGTGTGAACTGTAGATAATGTTCTCCGTTCTCCGTCTCTAGGTAAAGCCATGGGCAGTCTGTGTGAACTATAGATAATGTTCTCCATCTCCAGGTAAAGCTGTGTCTGTGTGAACTGTAGATAATGTTCTCCGTTCTCCGTCTCCAGGTAAAGCTGTGTCTGTGAACTGTAGATAATGTTCTCCGTTCTCCGTCTCCAGGTAAAGCTGTGTCTGTGTGAACTGTAGATAATGTTCTCCGTTCTCCGTCTCTAGGTAAAGCCATGGGCAGTCTGTGTGAACTATAGATAATGTTCTCCATCTCCAGGTAAAGCTGTGTCTGTGTGAACTGTAGATAATGTTCTCCGTTCTCCATCTCCAGGTAAAGCTGTGTCTGTGTGAACTATAGATAATGTTCTCCGTTCTCTGTCTCCAGGTAAAGCTGTGTCTGTGTGAACTGTAGATAATGTTCTCCGTTCTCCGTCTCCAGGTAAAGCTGTGTCTGTGTGAACTGTAGATAATGTTCTCCGTTCTCCGTCTCCAGGTAAAGCTGTGTCTGTGTGAACTATAGATAATGTTCTCCGTTCTCTGTCTCCAGGTAAAGCCGTGGGCGGTCTGAACCTGGGGAACTTCTTCGCCTCCCATAAGGGTTACAGCCGCCAGGGCTTCGACCAGCTGAGCACTGAAGGCAGCGACCAGGAGCGGAACAACAGCAGCGACTCTGAGAACGAGGAGTACTCCGCTCTGCCGGTTCCTCCTGCGTCCTCCTCCTAGACGCTAACACGCTAACACGCTGCTAGCATTGCCAAGAGTTATCTTCTTCATCATTTGTGTAACTGTTGTGTTAGCTGCCAATCGTATTGTTTATATATTTAAAAATATGTTGTACATACAGATAATTTAGCATCATTTGGACAATTTATTGAATCCTTATTTAATTAATGTCGATACAGCCACATATCACTGACAGATTGTTTCCCCTAATCAAACTTTAGTGAAATTATCAGCACAATCCGCTGGACCGATGTTAATGTGTGCTGTCAGATTCAGCCTTAAGACCAGAATCAAGATTCTTTTTTAAATCTATAGTCTGGAAATAAGTGATGTTGTATTGTAAACAAAGATCTGAGGCCATTGCCCGTTGTTTTGACTTTAACTTCTACCAAACTTCACAAAATAACTTGATGTCATAGCAACCTGTTTGAAGACCTCCGGGGCTCTGTTGTCATGGCGACATGATGAGCAGCACACGCAGCACTGTGACGGCTTTCTTCCTCACGATGACGTTGGCTTCATCCGTCTGTTTTCCCGGTGCACAGGGCACATTTTCTGATTTGTAAAGATCAGAAAATGATTTTTCATTCACACAAAAGTATCAACAAGTGTTGCTTTCAAGGTAACCAGGTCATCTGGACGCTAGGAGGTTCTTTACACCAGAGTTTATACGAGGGACACCTGAATGCAGCGGGAGGTCCAGACACAAATCAGATTTCCTTTATGAACCAGCCGCCAGCTGTGGTGCCTTTCTGTTATTGGCTCAGCTGTTTCACAGAGATTTGATTGATGGGATATATTGATCCCACTCTGATCCACCAGTAGTGAGTCCTGAGATGTTCCTCAGTGTGCTGCTCACTGCTCCTCTAAGACAGTGAGGTGGTCCTGAGATGTTCCTCAGTGTGCTGCTCACTGCTCCTCTAAGACAGTGAGGTGGTCCTGAGATGTTCCTCAGTGTGCTGCTCACTGCTCCTCTAAGACAGTGAGGTGGTCCTGAGATGTTCCTCAGTGTGCTGCTCACTGCTCCTCTAAGACAGTGAGGTGGTCCTGAGATGTTCCTCAGTGTGCTGCTCACTGCTCCTCTAAGACAGTGAGGTGGTCCTGAGATGTTCCTCAGTGTGCTGCTCACTGCTCCTCTAAGACAGTGAGGTGGTCCTGAGATGTTCCTCAGTGTGCTGCTCACTGCTCCTCTAAGACAGTGAGGTGGTCCTGAGATGTTCCTCAGTGTGCTGCTCACTGCTCCTCTAAGACAGTGAGGTGGTCCTGAGATGTTCCTCAGTGTGCTGCTCACTGCTCCTCTAAGACAGTGAGGTGGTCCTGAGATGTTCCTCAGTGTGCTGCTCACTGCTCCTCTAAGACAGTGAGGTGGTCCTGAGATGTTCCTCAGTGTGCTGCTCACTGCTCCTCTAAGACAGTGAGGTGGTCCTGAGATGTTCCTCAGTGTGCTGCTCACTGCTCCTCTAAGACAGTGAGGTGGTCCTGAGATGTTCCTTAGTGTGCTGCTCACTGCTCCTCTAAGACAGTGAGGTGGTCCTGAGATGTTCCTTAGTGTGCTGCTCACTGCTCCTCTAAGACAGTGAGGTGGTCCTGAGATGTTCCTTAGTGTGCTGCTCACTGCTCCTCTAAGACAGTGAGGTGGTCCTGAGATGTTCCTTAGTGTGCTGCTCACTGCTCCTCTAAGACAGTGAGGTGGTCCTGAGATGTTCCTTAGTGTGCTGCTCACTGCTCCTCTAAGACGGAGCCCTCAGGAAACAACTGGAAGCTCCTGCTGTTGATCTTCAGTGTTTTAGTTCAGTCAGAACGGGACATGATTATTAATTATGGATTATTCATTGTGATTTTAGCTTTACAGGACAAATGCATCCTTACTTCCATCTCTCACATGGACTAAAGCAACGCACATGGCATTAGTTGAGTCGGATCGTTGTCATTTTGTGCCTTTTTACTTTTGTATTTTTTTCAGCACCAAAACGTTCCACGAGAGCAGCTGCTTGTAGAGCGTGTACTATATTGATCGCTCTTCCATGCACGTGAACAGAAAAGGGATAATATTACATGTATATTTATGTCTGTGTGTGTGTGTGTATGTGCACGATGCCAATCAAAACAGCCAAGTGTCAAGCACTGAAACTATTAAATCAAACTTCCAACAATTTGAAGAAACAACATGAATTGATAAATAGTTGCTACATTAATGTTGAAACTTAACGGAACCATGTCGGCCGGTTGGGGAGGTTTTAGCTCCTTACCAACAATAATTGTATATATCTTTCCAAATGCAAACTCTCAAAACATACTTGGGTTGAGTAAACTCAAAGCAAGAACATTATTGTTTAATAATGCAGTAACAATCTGCACTGCATGGCTTCATATTGTAGGGCTGAAACCAAACCAAACACATTCTCATTGATCCGGCACAAAGTATTTTAAAGTGTTCATCTTCATTCCCCTGAGCACAAATTTAAATGTAAAAATATCTTGTTTTACCATCAAAATATACTTCTGATATAGAAAACTAGCAAATATTCAGATTTGAGAAGCTGGAACCAGTTTTTTTAATTGTTGCTTAAATGATAATATAAATGATTCATTAATATAAAAATAGTTGCAGAGGAATGTAGACACAGACTGTAGACTGAACAGACTGAAAGCATTCTGTCCATGAAGATAATCCTCAATATTAATGCTCCGCATATTAAAAATACACAGACACAAAGATGGTGTGAAGAGTATGTTGCTTGCCAAATCAGTTTAATTCTGTATCCTCAGGTTTCATTTCATTACATGACCTATATTTACATTTCATCATGTATTTCTATCAATATCTATTATAGCGACCATATCTGTATTTGTCATACACTTTGTATGAATAATTTCCTAAATGGCATGCGTGCGCTTTCTGATATTTATTTTGACACACTGGTTTTGCTGCAAGAGTACTATTTTCAGTAACTGTTATTTGTGTAATAAAGTATCTGCAAAGCATCACCGTGTTGTATTTATTAGAATATATTGTGGCATCTGTAAACAATCTCCGCCTTTGAGGGAGGATGAGCATGCAGCCATACCCATAAGCGTTTTAATCAAACATCATCATAATGTGCTTGCTAAGGCAGCACATATAATAAATTGGAAACGATACAGAGAAGATTAGCATGGCCCCTGCAGATGGATGACACGCAAATTCGTGAAGCGTTCCACATTTTGGGTGTGAATGTGAGAGTGAATGGTTGTATGTCCCTACATGTGCCCTCGATGGACTGGCGGCCTGTCCAGGGTGTCCCCTGCCTTCGCCCTATGTCAGCTGGGATAGGCTCCAGCGCCCCCGCGACCCTAATGAGGATAAGCGGTATTGAAAATGGATGGATGGATGGATCATCATAATGTGTCTTCTGATTCAGGTTGTGTGGGAGTTTGTTTTCACAAATCGTTGCATTTCACTCAGCAATCTTTTGATAAGGTAGAGAGTCGGGGAGACGCAGAGTTTAAGGCAAAGAGATGTATTTGTTAACTGGTGGGCGGCAACGCACCAAAACAACCGGGAACGGTTACCGGGGATACGTGGCTGTTGGCCACAAACCAGTGATGCCCAGCAGCGGAGAGAGGCGGAGCTTTATCCTTGTAGAGTTTCCAATAGGGCACATCCAGGTACCTGTTGGGTGCAGGACACAGACCAGTGAAGAGGCTCGGGACCCGTCACAGGGAGCCAGGTAACTACATGGCTTCTAGGGGTACTCTCGGAGGTCTGGACACGTTTAGCTCTCCTGGGGACAGAAGTTAGGGCAAACTGGAATTCAGGTAAGTGTTTATTCCATTTCTTGTGATTATTTCCATCGAGTGATGCTATCATTGTTTTGAGAGTCCTGTTCATCCTTTACGTCAGATGTGTTTGTGGATGAGGTCACTTTGCTTCAGGTTCTATTCTTTGCAGGTTTCCAAACTGGGCCTTGGTCTGAGAGGATGTAGTCAGGGCCTTGGTCTGAGAGGATGGAGTCAGGGCCTTGGTCTGAGAGGATGGAGTCAGGGCCTTGGTCTGAGAGGATGGAGTCAGGGCCTTGGTCTGAGAGGATGTAGTCAGGGCCTTGGTCTGAGAGGATGGAGTCGGCCTTGGTCTGAGAAGATGGAGTCAGGGCCTTGGTCTGAGAGGATGGAGTCAGGGCCTTGGTCTGAGAGGATGGAGTCAGGGCCTTGGTCTGAGAGGATGGAGTCAGGGACTTGGTCTGAGAGGATGGAGTCAGGGACAGGCACAGAGTCGGCAGCGGCAACCGGCATTGGCTGCAGCACAGAGGTGGCAGTGGGAGTGGGAGGCGGCAATGCAACGCGAGGCGGCTTTGGCTTTGGCTTTGGCTTTGGCACAGAGGTGGCAGCGGGAAGTGGCAGCAGGAGGCGGCAGTGGGGCAGACGCTGGAGAAAGTTCTGGGGAACAAGATGATACTCCTGCGAGTGTGGGTGATGTCCTCGGGGCGCGTGTCCAGACTGGTCTGGAAATAGACCGCCTCGTGGACACCCAGGTAAGTCTACAGGGTCCCTTGTAATCCAAAGAGTTCCTCCAAACAAGAGCAGGACCACAGCATGAGCACCTCAGGGTCCTTTGCCTCAATATTACACGGCATGTGCAGGCTGGTGGCTCTCACATATGCTTGATCTGCAATTTGGGGAAGCTTGAGGGAGCTAGCACGTTTCATCCCAAACTTCTTGAGTTAGCAGACAATCTTGAAGTGGTGTTGATCGCTTGTCTCAGAAATGAACAGATCCAGGAGCCCTACAATAAATTACTGTTCCTGGTCCAGGATATTTATGTTATGCCAACGAAGAGGTGGCGTATTTTTGGATGGTCCAGGAATGGGCTGCTGCACGGAAGTTGCATCGAGAACCACTCTGGGCTGCGGCACGGAGGCAGCAGCGGTAGCTGGCGTGGGCAGTGGGAGGCAGCAATGCGAGGCGGCTTTGGCTGCAGCTTTGGCACAGAGGTGGCAGTAAGAAGTGGCAGCGGGAGGCGGCAGTGGGAGCCAGCGTGGGCAGTGGGAGGCTGCCAATGTGACGCGGCTTTGGCTGCGGCACAAAGGTGGCAGCTGGAGGCGGCAACCAGCATTGGCTCCGGCTTTGAGGTGGCAGCGGCAGTGGGAGCCAGCGTGGGCAGTGGGAGGCTGGCAATGCGACACGGCTTTGGCTGCAGCATAGAGGTGGCAGCGGGAAGTCGGCAGCGTTAACCAGCATTGGCTGCGGCAATATCCTCACCTCTGGTTCTCTGCTTCAAATGGAGAAGAGTGAGGAATTCCTCCTTTGTTGTAAAGTCCTGGAAAGCCATTCTGACAAATACAACAAGCTGAGCTGTATCCATTACATTACATTAGTAATGTCATTTAGTTGACGCTTTTATCCAAAGCGACTTAATAAGTGCATTAAACCATGAGTATGAACAACAAGAATAAAGCAAGTACAATTTCTTCAATAAAGTTAAACTACAAAGTGCTAAACAACAAAGTGCTATCAGTAAGAGACATTTAAGTGCTACTAGAGTGCTACTACGGCGCTACCTTCCCTATTCAAGGTATAGTCGAAAAATATGTGTTTTTAGTTTGTGACAGAAGATGTAGAGACTTTCTGCTGTCCTGATGTCAATGGGGAGCTCGTTCCACCAATGAGGAGCCAGGACAGCAAACAGTCGTGATTTTGTTGAGTGTTTAGCTCGAAGTGAAGGAGCTACAAGCCGATTGGCAGAAGCCGAGAGAAGTGAACGAGCTGGGGTGTGAGGTTAGACCATGTCCTGGGTGTGAGGTTAGACCATGTCCTGGATGTATACTGGACCCGATCTGTTCGCAGTACGGTACGCAAGTACCAATGTTTTGAAGTGGATGCTGCAGCCACCGGTAACCAGTGAAGGTCGCGGAGGAGCGGAGTAGTGTGGGTAAATTTCGGGAGGTTAAAGACCAGTCGAGCTGCTGCATTCTGGATGAGCTGTAGAGGTCGAATGGCATTAGCAGGTAGACCTGCCAGGAGGGAGTTGCTATAGTCTAGCCGTGAGATGACCAGAGCCTGGACCAGAACCCATTACATCCAGCGATTCATCAAACTGCAGTGAAACTATTCACAGAGTGACAAGTCCTTCAACACCTGTTGACCAACGTCCTCTGACAGTACTCGACCCTTCGTGTCACCAAGCGGTACCGCACGGAATGCCGCTGTTATGTCCTCTTTGGTTATGAACTTTCCGCCATTGCTTCCTTAAATAAATCCCCCATCAATGTCCTGGAGCTACGGGCCGTGCACCTAGCGCTCAAACATTTCCTGCAGTACCTAGCAGGAAAACATGTACTTGTTCGGTCGGACAACACCCCGACCGTATTTCACATAAACCATCAGGGAGGCACCAGGTCTGCAAAGCAGCTACGGGCGGCGCGTGCCCTTCTGACCAGCCTTCGGGCGATGTATCTACCAGGGGAACAGAACCAGGTTGCAGATTCCCTCTCCCGTCGCAAGCCCCCATCGGGGGAGTGGCAGCTTCATCCAGAGGTGGTGCACAGCATCTGGGGTTTCTTTGGCAGGGCCAAGGTGGATCTCTTTACCTCAGAGATGTCAACCCACTGCCCCCACTGGTTCTCCCCGATGGAGAGGACCAGTCCTCTAGGTCAAGATGCCCTGGCCCACACATGGCCAGAGGGCCTTCTTTATGCTTTCCCTCCATTTCCCCTGATCTTGCCAACGCTTCTTAGGGTCCTTCAACAGGGCCACAGTCTTTTGCTGGTGCCCCATTGTGGCCAGCCAGGACTTGGTTTCCCCTGTTGCGCATTTTGTGGGTCTGGCCGTTGTAGGGCCCGATCGGGTGCTGAGCGGCTGCACAGAACTAGTCAGGAAGACTATTCTAAATGCCAGAGCGCCGTCTACCCGTCTACAGTACGAATGTAGATGGAGGCTGTTTTCAGACTGGTGCGTGGGTCACAACGAGGACCAAGTGCAGTGCCCCGTGCCTGTTATACTTGAGTTTCTGCAGTCCCACCTAGATAAGGGCCGGTCTCCCTCTACCCTGAGGGTGTATGTAGCTGCTATCTCATGGCAGCATGTTCAAATTGACAATGACACGGTAGGGAGCCACAGGTTGGTGTCCCTCTTCTTAAAAGGGGCTCAGCGACTGCGTCCCCCGAGCACCCCATGGGCTCCTCCATGAGACCTGTTCGTGGTACTGGACACCCTATGCTTGCCTCCTTTCGAACCCCTGGCGGAGGCAGAGCTGAGTTGGCTGTCGGCAAAGACCGTTTTTCTCCTTGCCATCACTTCGGCAAAGGATTGAGGGGCCATTCAACCAGGAGTGTTTCCACGTCATGGACAACCCTGAGAGGTGTGCCAGTGGATGATATATGTGCTGCAGAACGTTCACCAGATACTACAGGGTGAACGTTGCTACCCCTCACCCACTGGGAGTGGTTCTTCGTCCAGATTCCTCTACTTGATCCATACGAGGTAGGCTCCTTGGGTTTCCTCGTGACTCTGTTGATATAAGTCATCCAGTGCTAAGCACCTGGATATGACATTCAATTCAATTCAGTTTATTTTGTATAGCCCAATATCACAAATTACAAATTTGCCTCAGAGGGCTTTACAATCTGTACACATACGACATCCCTGTCCCAGGACCTCACATCGGATCAGGAAAAACTCCCCAAGAATAACCATAGACAGGGAAAAAAGGGAAGAAACCTTCAGGAGAGCAACAGAGGAGGATCCCTCTCCCCGGATGGACAGAAGCAATAGATGTCATGTGTACAGAATGAACAGCATTACAGAGTTACATAAACACATTACATGAATATGACAATGTATGAATGGAACTCCAATCCATGAAACAGAAGGAGGTAGAGAGGAGGGGGGGCGGGGCGCATTAGCAGGGCCAACGCGGGAGGCCGGCTCACCAGGCATCAGACACCTCCAGGTCCAATGGACCCTATGAGACGTGAAGTCACAAAGACTCCGGGGAGGAAGCAGAGTTAATAAGGTGCAATGGAGAGATGTCAATTCATCCATAAGGAGACAGAGAAGAGGAGATAGGTGCTCTTTGTATCCTAAAACATCCCCCAGCAGCCTATAAGCCTATAGCAGCATATCAAGGGGCTGGACCAGGGCAAACCTGATTCAGCCCTAACTATAAGCACTATTAAAGAGGAAAGTCTTAAGTCTATTCTTGAATGAGGTGACTGTGTCTGCCTCCCGGACTAAAAGTGGAACCTGGTTCCATAAAAGAGGAGCTTGATAACTGAAGGCTCTGGCTCCCATCCTACTTTTTAGGACTCTAGGAACCACAAGTAGCCCCGCATTTAGTGAGCGCAGCTCTCTAGTGGGGCAATATGGTACTACAAGCTCCTTAAGATATGATGGTGCATCACCAATCAAGGCTTTGTAGGTGAGGAGAAGAATTTTAAATGTGATTCTTGATTTTACAGGGAGCCAGTGCAGAGCAGCTAATACAGGAGTCATGTGATCTCTTTTGTTAGTTTTTGTGAGTACACGAGCTGCAGCATTCTGGATCAACTGGAGGGATTTAAGAGACTTATTAGAGCAGCCTGATAATAAGGAGTTGCAGTAATCTAGTCTGGAAGTAACAAACGCGTGAACCAGCTTTTCTGCATCTTTTTGGGACAAGATGTGCCTGATTTTTGAAATGTTACGTAGCTGATGAAATGCAGTCCTTGATATTTGCTTAACGTGGAGTTAAAGGACAAGTCTCGGTCAAAGATAACTAGAGATTCTTTACAGTGGTGTTGGATGCCAGGGCAATGCCATTTACAGAAACCACATCACCAGATAATTGATCTCTGAGGTGTTCAGGGCCCAGTAAAATAACTTCAGTTTTGTCTGAGTTAAACATCAGGAAGTTGCAGGTCATCCATGTTTTTATGTCTTTAAGACATTCTTGAATTTTAGCAAGCTGGTTGGTCTCCTCTGGTTTGATCGATAGATATAATTGAGTATCGTCTGCATAGCAATGAAAGTTTATGCAGTGTTTCCTGATAATATTGCCCAAAGGAAGCATATATAAGGTAAATAAAATTGGTCCAAGCACAGAACCTTGTGGAACTCCGTGATTAACGTTGGTGGTCATTGAGGCTTCATCGTTTACAAATACAAATTGAGATCGATCTGATAAATAGGATTTAAACCAACTTAGTGCGGTACCTGAAATGCCAATCGACTGATCCAGTCTCTGTAATAGGATGTCATGATCAATGGTGTCGAAAGCAGCACTAAGGTCTAACAATACCAGTATGGAGATGAGTCCTTTATCTGCTGCAATTAGGAGGTCATTTGTAATTTTCACCAGTGCTGTCTCTGTGCTGTGGTGTTTTCTAAATCCTGACTAAACTTCTCAAATAAATTATTCTGATGTAGGAAGTCGCACAACTGATTTGCGACTACTTTCTCAAGGATCTTAGAGAGGAAGGGAAGGTTAGAGATCGGTCTGTAGTTAGCCAACACCTCTGGATTAAGAGTGGGCTTTTTCAGGAGAGGTTTAATTACAGCTACTTTGAAGGAATGTGGTACATGCCCTGTTAGCAATGACACATTAACAATATCCAACAGAGAGGTGCCAATTAAAGGCAACACGTCTTTAAGCAGCCTCGTTGGGATGGGGTCTAAGAGACAGGTAGACGGTTTAGAAGTAGAAACCATTGAGGACAATTGGTCTAGGTTAATGGGAGAAAAGCTATCCAAATATACACCAGGGCATACAGCCGTTTCCAAGGCCACTCCTCTTGATGACAGATCGGCAGTAGTTGAGGGCAAGAAATCATCAATCTTGCCTCTAATAGTTAAAATCTTTTCATTGAAGAAGTTCATGAAGTCATTACTACTGAGGTCTATAGGAATACACGGCTCCACAGAGCTGTGACTCTGTCAGCCTGGCTACAGTGCTAAAGAGAACCCTGGGGTTGTTCTTATTTTTCTCTATTACTGATGAGTAATAGGCTGCTCTGGCATTACGGAGAGCCTTTTTATATGTTTTAAGGCTGTCTCGCCAAACTAAGCGTGATTCTTCCAGATTGGTGGAACGCCATATGCTTTGGAGCTTTCGTGAAGTTTGCTTTAGGTCGCGGGTCTGAGGGTTATACCAGGGAGCAAACCTCCTTTGACTCACTGTCTTTTTCTTCAGTGGGGCTATCGAGTCTAGTGTCATTCTCAGTGAGCCTATAGCACTATCGACAATATGATCAATCTGGGACGGACTAAAGTTAGCACAGGAGTCCTCCGTCACATTGAGACGTGGTATTGAATCAAATGCAGAAGGAATCGCTTCTTTAAATTTAGCTACAGCACTGTCAGTTAGACATCTGGTGTAGAAACTTTTGACTAACGGTGTACACTCCAAGAGTATGAACTCAAAAGTTATGAGGTAATGGTCTGACAGAAGAGGGTTCTGTGGGAAGACCTCCAAATGCTCAATGTCAATGCCATATGTAAGAACAAGGTCGAGGGTGTGGCCAAAGCAGTGAGTGGGTTTCTGTACTCTCTGACAGAAGCCAATCAAGTCCAACAATGAGATAAATGCAGTACTTAGGCAATCATTATTAATATCAACATGAATATTAAAATCTCCTACAATAATAACCTTATCAGTTTTAAGGACTAAACTTGATAAAAACTCTGAAAATTCAGATATAAATTCTGAATATGGACCTGGAGGCCGGTACAGTATAACAAATAGGATTGGCTGTAATGTTTTCCAGGTTGGATGTGAAAGACTAAGAACAAGGCTTTCAAATGAGTTGTAGTTTAGTTTAGGTTTAGGATTCATTAATAGGCTTGAGTCAAAGATGGCTGCTACTCCACCTCCTCGGCCGGTGCCTCGAGGAATGTGAGTATTAATATGACTTGGAGGAGTTGATTCATTTAGGCTGACATATTCTTCATGGCTCAGCCAGGTTTCAGTAAGACACAATAAATCAATGTGATTGTCTGATATTAAATCATTTACTAATACAGCTTTAGATGACAGAGATCTAATATTTAGGAGTCCACATTTAATTCTCTTGTTTTGTTGCACTGTTGCAGTAGTGATGTTAACCTGTATGAGGTTATTTTGTATGACTCCTCTTCTGGTTACTTTTGATTTAATTAATTTAAGTGGCCGTGGGACAGACACAGTCTCTATAGAGTTAAGGTTAAGGGTGGGTAACTGCTCGGATGGAAGTGCAGAGAACGGTGGAAGATTACAACTCTGCTTCTGCTTCCTGATCTGAACTCTGGATCATGGATTAAGTCCGCTAATCAACTTGGCCATGTTCACAGAAATGAGACGCGCTCCATCCCAAGTGAGATGAATGCCGTCTTGACTCATCAGATCAGGCTTTCCCCAGAAAGTCTGCCAGTTATCTATGTAGCCCACATTGTTTGCTGGGCACCACCTGGACAACCAGCGGTTGAATGACGACATGCGGCTATACATGTCATCATTGATCAGATTGGGGAGAGGGCCAGAGAAAACTACGGTGTCCGACATTGTCTTGGCATAAGTACACACCGATTCCACATTAATTTTAGTGACCTCCGACCGCCGCAGTCGGGAGTCATTACCGCCGGCGTGTATTATAATCTTACTTTAACTACGACCAGAGTGGGTTTCTCAGTGGGTGCGTCGCTGAGTGGGGAAAACTGGTTCGAAACGTGAAGAGGTTTGCGGTGCTCAGTGGGCTTCTGTTCAGACTTAAAACCCCTTCGAACAGTCAGCCAGCCATCCGGCTGCTCGGGGGCTGCCGGGGGACAGCTAACAGAGGCTAAAGCTAAAGGCTCCGGAACCGGCTATGGGGGGAGGCGGGCTAACTAGCGTAACTGTCTGAGCTTCGATGGTGCGGAGCCGTGCATCTAACCCACTTAGAACTGCCTCCAACCTAGCAAATGAACTACACTTGTTTCATGTACCGTTATCATTAAGGGAGGCAGAGGAATAGCTCTACATGAGACACTCTAAGCAAGAGGGAGCGGGAGGGGGAGAAGAAGACATCGCGAGCTGCTAAGCTGGCAACCGGAAGTGATGCAATACGCTTACCGGAAGAGAGAGAGCGATGCGTTCAGGAACATTAAACTATTCCCTGTCCTGGACAAGACATAAACGGTCCTAGGGGGGTAGGGCTTGCACCCCGACCCCTTGAAACTCACCTTGCAACAAAAACCCGAAGAAAACAAATGAACCCGCTGCGCACTCCCGCCGCAGCTTGTCGTTGTCGGGCTGCGCGACACATGGAGGCAACGGGGCAAAGCAACCGGGTTGGGTTGGATTCAGGGGTGCATTGCCCGGGTGGTGCAGAGGTGTCGTCCGCAGGTCGGCGTTCCTCTCCGTTGAACCTGAGGCAGTCCGTCCGGGTGGGCACTTGGAACGTCCTGTCACTTCGGAGTGACGATCACCTGCCTCTATTATCTTCGGAGCTGACCAGGTTGGGCATTGGCATAGCGGCTCTCTCTGAGGTAAGGTGGGCTGGAAGTGGCAAGATCAGCATGGATGGATACACCTACTACTGGTCTGGCCGCTCTGATGGCTACCATACCCAGGGAGTGACTGTGGCCGATGCCAATCGGTTGGCTCCGATGGTGGCGGAGGTCACTCCTGTCAACAAGTGTATCATGAGGCTGAGAATTACCCATTCCTTAGAGGTGATATCTCTGGTCTCTGTGTATGCTCCGACCGGGGTGAGTGATGTTTCCGTGAAGGAGGCATTCTACGCCAAACTCAATTTGGTGATTGATGGTTGTCCACAGAGGGACACCCTCCTTGTCCTGGGAGACTTCAATGTGTCGTCCGGTACTGACAGAGTTGGCTACGAAACATGTGTCAGTCCCCATGGCTCTGGGCTAAGGGATGAATGCGCCTCTATGCTCCTTGACTTTGCTAAAGGTCGAGGGCTTAGGATCGCTGGATCTTGGTTCAGGGTTCTAAGCCACGACGCTGGACTTGGTATTCAAACACTGGCACCGTGGCAAAGGAGATCGACCATGTTCTTGTGGATGGTCGTTGGAGACTGCTGCGGAACTGCAGAGTCTTTCGGAGTGCTCAGTTTTTCTGCACTGATCACAGGCTTGTTGTGGAGACTCTTGGGCTGCGACTCAAGTCCGCGAGGTCATCGGCTTCCAGGCAAACTCGCTTGGATGTTGGTAGGCTCCAGGACGAGGGGGTAGCTGAGGAGTTTGCCCGCAAGCTTGGGGACAGTCTTGGAGGGCTGGGTGCTTCGAATGGCCCTGAGGAACAGTGGACGGGCTTCAAGACTAAAACTCTGGAAGTGGCGGCCGAGTGCCTTGGAGTTTTGCGTGGGTCGAGGAGGGGGTTTCTCTCTTCGGGGACGATTGGAATCATTGAGAGTCGCAGGGCTAGACTTGGCGGCAGAGCTGGTCTGTATCGGGAGCTAAAACGTGCAACTGTACGTGCTGTGAGGAATGACAAAGAGGCATATGTGCGAGGAATCTGTGAGACGGTCGAGGGTCATCTCTGGTCGAGTGACTCCCCGCCTTCAGAGGAATCTGTGCATTACGTGCCTCCAAACCTTCTCCTCGCAGTACTGCGGTGAGAGCGGCAGATGGTGGACTCCTGTCGTAAGAGTCTGAGGTCAGAGCCTGCTGGGCCGAATACTTTGAGCGTCTTTACCAGGCGGATGCTCCGTCTCGTGGATTGGACGATATGGATGCTGTGCCTCTGCCTGCGGACCCCCCCGATCGACTGTGCGCCACCTTGGGGGGAGGGGTTCAGGGAACGGTGCCGGGACGAGGTCTAATCAACCTCAGCTGGGGTGAGGGTTAATCGGCCCCAGCTGAGGTTAATCAGTGTGTGTGTGTGTGTGTGTGTGTCTGTATTTCCCTCAAAAGGAGCAGTAGCGACGGGGAAGAGGAGGGCGGCGTGGCAAGAGTTCGCAAATACAGCTGTGTGTGTGGGATGAACAATAAAAATGGTTTTGTGAACCCCAAGAATCAGCGTTGCTTCCTCTGTATACTGTCCGAGATCACGGGATAACGTGGGTAACGTTACAACATGTTATAAAAAGTTAGAAAGACTATTGATGGTGAATGGGTGAAATAAAAAACACAGGACTTTCAATGGTGTTTGTGTCTTAAAGTGTATTTGTGTAGCTTCATCCAGAGGTGGTGCACAGCATCTGGGGTTTCTTTGGCAGGACCAAGGTGGATCTCTTTATCTCAGAGATGTCAACCCACTGCCCCCACTGGTTCCCCCCGATGGAGAGGACCAGTCCTCTAGGTCAACAGCGCAAGTTCAGACAGGAAGACCATGGATCATCTTGCTGCTGTCTCATTTAAACATGACTGTCTCCCTACCTGCACGGTGGTGTAGTGGCTAGCACTGTCGCCTCACAGCAAGAGGGCCGCGGGTTCAATTCCCGGTCGGAGCGGTCCTTCTGTGTGGAGTTTGCATGTTCTCCCCGTGGCAGCGTGGGTTCTCTGCGGGCTCTCCGGCTTCCTCCCACAGTCCAAAGACATGCTGCAGGTTAATTGATCTCTAAATTGCCCATAGGTGTGAATGTGAGAGTGAATGGTTGTATGTCCCTACATGTGCCCTCGATGGACTGGCGGCCTGTCCAGGGTGTCCCCTGCCTTCGCCCTATGTCAGCTGGGATAGGCTCCAGCGCCCCGCGACCCTAATGAGGTGACAAAATGGATGGATGGATGGATGTCTCCCTACCTTCAGTTCTTTCATGCTGCTGTTACGCACCTCTCCACCTCCCTCATCACTCATCACTCATCATTCTATCAGCTCATCACCACGGCTCATCTATCTCGTTGCTGATCGGGGGCGTCGGCCCTCAATTGCAAATCTCCCCGCAGAGTCCAAGCGCAAAAGACGCTGAGACTTCATCATTTCATATCATCTGTTAACAATAACATGCATCCTTTATTTATCTAACTGGTCTCTCCCTGACTGAAATCCTGGCTGTATTTAGCGCAACGGTGCTTGGCTCTCTCCCTGAACTCTCTCCCTGAACTGGACCGAGCCCACAGAAGCCTTGCTCCAAAACCTGCTCCAGGCGAGCGGCCACGACCTGTCATCATACAGTTCCCCCCGTTTTCAAATCAAGGACCTGGTTATTCGCGAGGCACGTAAAGGAGGCGACCTGCTCTACAATGGCCACAAGATTCGCCTTTATGATGACTACAGCCCGGACCTGTATGTTATCCTTTTGAAACGGCGCGCCAAGTTCAAAACTTGCATGGCGGAGCTCTACCAGCGGGGCTACAAGCCGGCTCTCCTATATCCTGCCAAGCTACGCGTTACCTTGCCTAATGGAGAGAGAGTATGGCTCCCGACTATCGCAGAAGCCACTAAATGTGTCCACGGTTTGCAGGTGGATAAACAACACGTAATGACTGAACTTTGCATTCGCTGAACTTTGCATTCACTGAGTGTAAGTGCCTTTCGTCTGTGTGTATCTGGTGGCGCTAACTAGCGCAATGTGTTTTATCTGCCTCTAGCTTGACGTTCCTGCTCTATTTACGAGGCTATATTTGATTTACGTAGCCTACTATGCATCCGTTATACAGCACCTACAGCTGTTTTGTTTCCCTCCTGTTTTGTGCAAGGTTAGTTGTTGACAATGTTTTGGGTTAATGTAATTTCAGTTAGTTTTATGTGTTTTATGTGTATTTTCTTGTATCTTGCGTGCATGCTGCTCTTAAAACTTTATATGCCCAACTTAGTCAAGTGTTTTACCTCTCATCTCTGGTGCGGGGATGGGAACAGGCGTTGTCTCCGGCAGACAAATCAATGATTGGTATTTGCACTTTTTTGAAATTTTTTTACTCCTCTTTTTCAAGCAAAGCCAGGGGGGTTGCAATTCTTATTCACAAATCAGTGCCATTCTCCGTGACCAAAGTGGCGTCTGACACAAATCATCCAGACAGAGAAGTCATGTGACCTGCTACTCTTACTGTCTTCCTTTGCTCTCTCTCTCAGTCCTTCCCCTCCTACTCACAAAGCTGGCAACCACCTTGACTATATTTTCACCAGAAACTGCTCTACAGCTAACCTCACTGTAACTGAACTTCATGTCTCTGACCACTTCTTCATATCTTACTCTCTCCCACTCTTTGGAACTGACAACCCTCCCACAACGGACTCTGCACCTGTCCGTCGCAACATCCGCACCCTCTCTCCATCTCACCCTCCTCTCTGGCCTCCTCTGTTCTGTCAGCCCTCCCTTCAACCGATTCCTTCGCACTCATGCAGCCGAACTTCGCTACTGACACTCTTCTCTCTACGCTGTCGTCCTCTCTTGATTCTCTCTGTCCTCTTATGACTCGAAAGGTCCTCAAGTTCTCTCCGGCTCCGTGGCTGTCCGAACCAGTGCAAGAGAGCCACTATGCGAGCATCGGAAAGGAAATGGTGAAAATCCAAACACGCCAGCGACCTGCTCGCCTATCAATCTCTTCTCTCCTCCTTCTCTGCGTCCATCTCTGCAGCCAAAAGTCTGTTCTACCAATCCAGAATCGAATCCTCTTTATCTAACCCTAAAAAGCTCTTCTCAATTTTTTCCAACCTCCTTGACCCCCCTGGTCCCCCCGCCCTCCCTCCACCCTTCTACCAAGCCACTTTGTTGACTACTTTACAAAAAAGATAGACGACATACGCTCTTCATTTACTAATCCATCTTCCATAACTACACCTCCAGTAACTTCACCTTCTTCCCCCTTGTTTTCCTCTTTTATCCCCCTGTCTCCTAATCAAGTTCTTACCTTGGTTTCCCCCCCCCCCCCCCCCCCCCCCCTGCTGAGAACAGCCTGGGGTAGACCCTGCTTTCCCTTCCTGAGCCGTCGGATGGTTTGCCAGAACTTCCTTGAGGCCAACCGAAAGTCCTTCTCCATGGCCTCCCCGAACTCCTCCCATGCCCGACTTTTAGCCTCCGCGACCATCGCAGCTGCAGCCCTTCTGGCCCGCCGGTACCCGTCAGCTGCTTCAGGAGACCCCTGGGCCAGCCAGGCCCGAAAGGCCTCCTTCAGTTGGACGGCTTCCCTCACCCCCGGTGTCCACCATCGGGTTCTCGGGTTGCCACCACGACAGGCACGATGACCTTCCGGCCACAGCCGCGAGCAGCCGCGTCCACAATAGAGGCTTTGAACAAGGTCCACTCGGATTCCATGTCCCCAGCCTCCCTCGGGATTTGTGAGAAGTTCTTCCGGAGGTGGGAGTTGAAGACCTCCCGGACAGGATCCTCTGCCAGACGTTCCCAGTTCACCCTCACTACACGTTTGGGCTTGCCAGGTCTTTCTAGCCGACTCCCCCGCCATCTGATCCAACTCACCACCAGGTGGTGATCAGTTGACAGCTCTGCTCCTCTCTTCACCCGAGTATCCAAGACATACGGCCGCAGATCAGATGATACGATTACAAAGTCGATCATTGATCTCCGGCCTAAGGTGTTCTGGTACCAGGTACACTTATGAGCCACCTTATGTTCGAACATGGTGTTCGTTATGGACAAACTGTGGCTAGCACAGAAGTCCAACAACAAAACACCATTCGGGTTCAGATCGGGCAAGCCGTTCCTCCCAATCACGCCCCGCCAGGTTTCTCTGTCATTGCCCACGTGAGCGTTGAAGTCTCCCAGGAGAACTATGGAGTCGGCAGGCGGCACCCTTTCCAGGACCCCTCCCACCGACTCCAAGAAGGCCGGACACTCCGAAATGCTGTTCGGTGCATAAGCACAAACAACAGTCAGAGCCTTACTCCCCGCAACCCGTAGGCGCAGGGAGACGACCCTCTCGTTCCCCGGGGAAAACTCCAACACAGCGGCACTCAGCTGGGGGCTCGTGAGTATTCCCACTCCCGCCCGGCGCCTCTCACTCTGGGCAAAGTCCAACCCTTCTCCAGGAGCTTGGTTCCAGAGCCCATGCTGTGCGTGGAGGTGAGCCCAACTATATCTAGCTGGTACCGCTCCACCTCCTGCACCAGCTCCGGCTCTTTCCCCGCTAGTGAGGTGACGTTCCACGTCCCTAGAGCTAGTCTATGCCGCCAGCGATCGGCCTGCCCAGGTCTCCCACCTGGCCCGCCGCCCGGTCTTCATAGCACCCGACCATGGATAATTCTCCCTGCGGGTGGTGGGTCCACAGGGTGACTGCTGCTCCATGCTGTTTTTTCGGGCTGAGCCCGACCGGGCCCCATGGGCGAAAGCCCGGCCACCAGACGCTCGCCAACGAGCTCCCCTCCTGGGTCTGGCTCCGGGAGGGTGCCCCGGTTTCCCTTGTCCGGGCAAGGTAGCTTCAGTCCGTGGGCTACTTATCATCAGGGTTTATTGAACCGCTCTTAGTCTGGGCTCTCCCCCGAGACCTGTTTGCCTTGGGAGACCCTACCAGGGGCTGATGCCCCAGACAACATAGCTCCCAGGATCACTGAGCCACTCAAACTCGACCACGTTAAGGTGGCGATTCATAGGAGGAGTGGCGATTCATAGGAGGTCAACTATTCCTTTTTTTAAAAACATTTTGTAGTTTTTAGTGTTAGTTTCAATTATGTACTAACTCTGTGGCACTCTGAGATTCTTGGATGAAGAGTGCCTTACAAATAGAATGCATTATTATTATTTATTAAGAATTGCTGAAACCTGGCTGAGCCATGATGAATATGTCAGCCTAAATGAATCAACTCCTCCAAGTCAAATTAATACTCACATTAATCGAGGCACCGGCCGAGGAGGTGGAGTAGCAGCCATCTTTGACTCAAGCCTATTAATGAATCCTAAACCTAAACTAAACTACAACTCATTTGAAAGCCTTGTTCTTAGTCTTTCACATCCAACCTGGAAAACATTACAGCCAATTCTATTTGTTATACTGTACCAGCCACCAGGTCCATATTCAGAATTTATATCTGAATTTTCAGAGTGTTTATCAAGTTTAGTCCTTAAAACTGATAAGGTTATTATTGTAGGAGATTTTAATATTCATATGGATATTGACAATGATTGTCTTAGTACTGCATTTATCTCATTGTTGGACTCGATTGGCTTCTGTCAGAGAGTACAGAAACCCACTCACTGCTTTGGCCACACCCTCCACCTTGTTCTTGCATATGGCATTGACATTGAGCATTTGGAGGTCTTCCCACAGAACCCTCTTCTGTCAGACCATTACCTCATAACTTTTGAGTTCATACTCCCGGAGTGTACACCGTTAGTCAAAAGTTTCTACACCAGATGTCTAACTGACAGTGCTGTAGCTAAATTTAAAGAAGCGATTCCTTCTGCATTTGATTCAATACCACGTCTCAATGTGACGGAGGACTCCTGTGCTAACTTTAGTCCGTCCCAGATTGATCATATTGTCGATAGTGCTACAGGCTCACTGAGAATGACACTAGACTTGATAGCCCCACTGAAGAAAAAGACAGTGAGGCAAAGGAGGTTTGCTCCCTGGTAGAACCCTCAGACCCGCGACCTAAAGCAAACTTCACGAAAGCTCGAAAGCATATGGCGTTCCACTAATCTGAAAGAATCACGCTTAGTTTGGAGAGATAGTCTTAAAACATATAAAAAGGCTCTCCGTAATGCCAGAGCAGCCTATTACTCATCAGTAATAGAGAAAAATAAGAACAACCCCAGGGTTCTCTTTAGCACTGTAGCCAGGCTGACAGAGTCACAGTTCTGTGGAGCCGTGTATTCCTATAGACCTCAGTAGTAACGACTTCATAAACTTCTTCAATGAAAAGATTTTAACTATTAAAGGCAAGATTGATGATCTATTGACCTCAACTACTGCCGATCTGTCATCAAGTGGAGTGGCCTTGGAAACGGCTGTATGCCCTGGTGTATATTTGGATAGCTTTTCTCCCATTAACCTAGACCAATTGTCTTCAACGGTTTCTACTTCTAAACCGTCTACCTGTCTCTTAGACCCCATCCCAACGAGGCTGCTTAAAGACGTGTTGCCTTTAATTGGCACTTCTCTGTTGGATATTGTTAATGTGTCATTGCTAACAGGGCATGTACCACATTCCTTCAAAGTAGCTGTAATTAAACCTCTCCTGAAAAAGCCCACTCTTAATCCAGAGGTGTTGGCTAACTACAGACCGATCTCTAACCTTCCCTTCCTCTCTAAGATCCTTGAGAAAGTAGTCGCAAATCAGTTGTGTGACTTTCTACATTATAATAGTTTATTTGAGGAGTTTCAGTCAGGATTTAGAAAACACCACAGCACAGAGACAACACTGGTGAAAATTACAAATGACCTCCTAATTGCATCAGATAAAGGACTCATCTCTGTACTGGTCTTGTTAGACCTTAGTGCTGATAAAGGACTAATCTCTGTACTGTTCTTCTTATACCTTAGTGCTGATAAAGGACTCATCTCTGTACTTGTCTTGTTAGACCTTAGTGCTGATAAAGGACTCATCTCTGTACTGGTCTTATTCGATCTTAGTGCTGATAAAGGACTCATCTCTGTACTTGTCTTTTTAGACCTTAGTGCTGATAAAGGACTCCTCTCTGAACTGGTCTTGTTAGACCTTAGTGTTGCGTTCGACACCATTGATCATGACATCCTATTACAGAGATTGGATCAGTCGATTGACATTTCAGGTACCGCACTATGTTGGTTTAAATCCTATTTATCAGATCAATCTCAATTTGTATTTGTAAACGATGAAGCCTCAATGACCACCAACGTTAATCACGGAGTTCCACAAGGTTCTGTGCTTGGACCGATTTTATTTACCTTATATATGCTTCCTTTGGGCAACATTATCAGGAAACACTCCTTAAACTTTCATTTCTATGCAGATGATACTCAATTATATCTATCGATCAAACCAGAGGAGACCAACCAGCTCGCTGAAATTCAGGAATGTCTTAAAGACATAAAAACATGGATGACCTCCAACTTCTAGCTGGTTCACACGTGTGTTACTTCCAGACTAGATTACTGCAACTCCTTATTATCAGGCTGCTCTAATAAGTATCTTAAATCCCTCCAGTTGATCCAGAATGCTGCAGCTCGTGTACTCACAAAAACTAAGAAAAGAGATCACATTACTCCTGTATTAGCTGCGCTGCACTAGCTCCCTGTAAAATCAAGAATCACATTTAAAATTCTTCTCCTCACCTACAAAGCCTTGATTGGTGATGGACCATCATATCTTAAGGAGCTTGTAGTACCATATTGCCCCACTAGAGAGCTGCGCTCACTAAATGCGGGGCTACTTGTGGTTCCTAGAGTCCTAAAAAGTAGGATGGGAGCCAGAGCCTTCAGTTATCAAGCTCCTCTTTTATGGAACCAGCTTCCACTTTCAGTCTGGGAGGCAGACACAGTCACCTCATTTAAGAACAGACTTAAGACTTTCCTCTTTAATAGTGCTTATAGTTAGGGCTGAATCAGGTTTGCCCTGGTCCAGCCCCTTGATATGCTGCTATAGGCTTATAGGCTGTTGGGGGATGTTTTAGGATACACTGAGCACCTATCTCATCTTCTTTCTCTCCTTATGGATGAATTTACATCTCTCCATTGCACCTTATTAACTCCTCCCCGGAGTCGTTGTGACTTCACGTCTCATAGGGTCCATTGGACCTGGAGGTGTCTGATGCTGGTGAGCCGGCCTCCCGCG
This sequence comes from Cyclopterus lumpus, assembly GCF_009769545.1. NCBI lineage: Eukaryota > Metazoa > Chordata > Actinopteri > Perciformes > Cyclopteridae > Cyclopterus > Cyclopterus lumpus. The sequence continues at coordinate 20,978,464 of NC_046977.1, forward strand.
TTGGCCCTGCTGATGCCCCGCCCCCCCTCCTCTCTACCTCCTTCTGTTTCATGGATTGGAGTTCCATTCATACATTGTCATATTCATGTAATGTGTTTATGTAACTTTGTAAATGCTGTTCATTCTGAACACATGACATCTATTCATCTGTCCATCCGGGGAGAGGGATCCTCCTCTGTTGCTCTCCTGAAGGTTTCTTCCCTTTTTTCCTTGTGAAAGATTATTTTTGGGGAGTTTTTCCTCATCCGATGTGAGGTCAAAGGTCAGGGATGTCGTATGTGTACAGATTGTAAAGCCCTCTTGGGCTATACAAAATAAATGTAATTACCTTTAATTGAATCTTGGCTTGGGGGTTTCTCTGGTTTCTTCTAGTTTCACGGTTAAGGAACAAAGTATGACCGTTATGTTTGACGGAGCTGACAAGGTCGAAAGTTTACATTTAATAAATGCAGTACAATCCTGTGTGAACATGTTGACCCTGAGGGAGAGTTCCTGCTGCTCAAAATGCAGTGAATAACGGAGTCTACTCTTGAAGGGATTTATGGCGATGAATAAAAGTGTTTTGCACTGACTCTGATTTCATGTGTTTTTATGGCCCATCTTTAATCCTTCATGTTTCTGAGTACTGAGCCAGACTGAACACCTGGTGCAACACATGTGCCGTCCTCTTTGTTTACCTTTTTCTTTCTTTCTTTTTTTACATCTCCATGCTTCCATTGTTTAACGTCACATTGCAATGAATTGTGGGTAATTTCCATGAAAAAAGTCTGCGTCTAATGCTGACTTACGAAAAGGGTTCATAAAGGTACCAAATGTCTGCCAGAGAGCCTCGAGCATACAACGGGTTCTCAGTAGAACTGAACCTGCAAGTCTGTGAGGGTGGAGATTGGAATTGGGCCCCTGTTTACCCCCCTGACTCTGTGCTGGTCTGCTATGTTCCGTGCATAGCAGGGAACATAGCACGGAACACAGCAGGGAACACAGCAGGGAACACAGCAGGGAACACAGCACAGAACATAGCAGGGAACAAAGCATGGAACACAGCACAGAACATAGCAGGGAACATAGCACGGAACACAGCAGGGAACACAGCACAGAACATAGCACGGAACACAGCAGGGAACACAGCACAGAACATAGCAGGGAACATAGCACGGAACACAGCAGGGAACACAGCACGGAACACAGCAGGGAACACAGCACAGAACATAGCACGGAACACAGCAGGGAACACAGCACGGAACATAGCACGGAACACAGCACGGAACACAGCAGGGAACACAGCACGGAACATAGCAGGGAACATAGCACGGAACACAGCAGGGAACACAGCACGGAACATAGCAGGGAACATAGCACAGAACACAGCACGGAACATAGCACGGAACACAGCAGGGAACACAGCACAGAACATAGCACGGAACACAGCAGGGAACACAGCACGAAACATAGCACGGAACACAGCACAGAACATAGCACGGAACACAGCAGGGAACACAGCACAGAACATAGCACGGAACACAGCAGGGAACACAGCACAGAACCTAGCAGGGAACAAAGCACGGAACACAGCAGGGAACACAGCAGGGAACACAGTACAGAACATAGCAGGGAACATAGCACGGAACACAGTACAGAACATAGCAGGGAACATAGCACGGAACACAGCATGGAACACAGCATGGAACACAGTACAGAACATAGCAGGGAACATAGCACGGAACACAGCAGGGAACACAGCACGGAACACAGCAGGGAACACAGCACAGAACATAGCAGGGAACAAAGCACGGAACACAGCACAGAACATAGCAGGGAACATAGCACGGAAGACAGCACAGAACATAGCAGGGAACATAGCACGGAACACAGCAGGGAACACAGCACAGAACATAGCAGGGAACATATCACGGAACACAGCACGGAACATAGCACGGAACACAGCAGGGACCACAGCACAGAACATAGCACGGAACACAGCAGGGAACACAGCACGGAACACAGCACAGAACATAGCAGGGAACATAGCACGGAACACAGCAGGGAACACATTACAGAACATAGCACGGAACACAGCAGGGAACACAGCACAGAACATAGCAGGGAACACAGCACAGAACATAGCACGGAACACAGCACAGAACATAGCACGGAACACAGCAGGGAACACAGCACAGAACATAGCAGGGAACATAGCACGGAACACAGCAGGGAACACAGTACAGAACATAGCAGGGAACATAGCACGGAACACAGCAGGGAACACAGCACGGAACACAGCAGGGAACACAGCACAGAACATAGCAGGGAACATAGCACGGAACACAGCAGGGAACACAGTACAGAACATAGCAGGGAACATAGCACGGAACACAGCAGGGAACACAGCAGGGAACACAGCAGGGAACACAGCACAGAACATAGCAGGGAACAAAGCATGGAACACAGCACAGAGCATAGCAGGGAACATAGCACGGAACACAGCAGGGAACACAGCACGGAGCACAGCAGGGAACACAGCACAGAACATAGCAGGGAACATAGCACGGAACACAGCAGGGAACACAGCACAGAACATAGCAGGGAACACAGCACAGAACATAGCACGGAACACAGCACAGAACATAGCACGGAAAACAGCAGGGAACACAGCACAGAACATAGCAGGGAACATAGCACGGAACACAGCAGGGAACACAGCACAGAACATAGCAGGGAACATAGCACGGAACACAGCAGGGAACACAGTACAGAACATAGCAGGGAACATAGCACGGAACACAGCAGGGAACACAGTACAGAACATAGCAGGGAACACAGCACGGAACACAGCAGGGAACACAGCACGGAACACAGCAGGGAACACAGCAAAGAACATAGCAGGGAACAAAGCATGGAACACAGCACAGAACATAGCAGGGAACATAGCACGGAACACAGCAGGGAACACAGCACGGAACACAGCAGGGAACACAGCACAGAACATAGCAGGGAACATAGCACGGAACACAGCAGGGAACACAGTACAGAACATAGCAGGGAACATAGCACGGAACACAGCAGGGAACACAGTACAGAACATAGCACGGAACACAGCAGGGAACACAGTACAGAACATAGCAGGGAACATAGCACGGAACACAGCAGGGAACACAGCACGGAACACAGCAGGGAACACAGCACAGAACATAGCAGGGAACAAAGCATGGAACACAGCACAGAACATAGCAGGGAACATAGCACGGAACACAGCAGGGAACACAGCACGGAACACAGCAGGGAACACAGCACAGAACATAGCAGGGAACATAGCACGGAACACAGCAGGGAACACAGTACAGAACATAGCAGGGAACATAGCACGGAACACAGCAGGGAACACAGTACAGAACATAGCACGGAACACAGCAGGGAACACAGTACAGAACATAGCAGGGAACATAGCACGGAACACAGCAGGGAATACAGCACGGAACACAGCAGGGAACACAGCACAGAACATAGCAGGGAACATAGCACGGAACACAGCAGGGAACACAGTACAGAACATAGCAGGGAACATAGCACGGAACACAGCAGGGAACACAGTACAGAACATAGCAGGGAACATAGCACGGAACACAGCAGGGAACACAGTACAGAACATAGCAGGGAACATAGCACGGAACACAGCAGGGAACACAGTACAGAACATAGCAGGAAACATAGCACGGAACACAGCAGGGAACATAGCACGGAACACAGCAGGAAACACAGCACAGAACATAGCAGGGAACATAGCACAGAACACAGCAGGGAACACAGCACAGAACATAGCACGGAACACAGCAGGGAACACAGCACAGAACATAGCACAGAACACAGCAGGGAACACAGCACAGAACATAGCACGGAACACAGCACGGAACATAGCACGGAACACAGCAGGGAACACAGCACATAACATAGCACGGAACACAGCAGGGAACACAGCACGGAACATAGCACGGAACACAGCACAGAACATAGCACGGAACACAGCAGGGAACACAGCACAGAACATAGCACGGAACACAGCAGGGAACACAGCACAGAACATAGCAGGGAACAAAGCACGGAACACAGCAGGGAACACAGCACAGAACATAGCAGGGAACATAGCACGGAACACAGCAGGGAACACAGTACAGAACATAGCACGGAACATAGCACGGAACACAGCAGGGAACACAGTACAGAACATAGCAGGGAACATAGCACAGAACACAGCAGGGAACACAGTACAGAACATAGCAGGGAACACAGTACAGAACATAGCAGGGAACAGAGCACGGAACACAGCACGGAACATAGCACGGAACACAGCAGGGAACACAGCACGGAACACAGCAGGGAACACAGCACAGAACATAGCAGGGAACAAAGCATGGAACACAGCACAGAACATAGCAGGGAACACAGCAGGGAACACAGTACAGAACATAGCACGGAACACAGCAGGGAACACAGTACAGAACATAGCAGGGAACATAGCACGGAACACAGCAGGGAATACAGCACGGAACACAGCAGGGAACACAGCACAGAACATAGCAGGGAACATAGCACGGAACACAGCAGGGAACACAGCACAGAACATAGCAGGGAACATAGCACGGAACACAGCAGGGAACACAGCACAGAACATAGCACGGAACACAGCAGGGAACACAGCACAGAACATAGCAGGGAACATAGCACGGAACACAGCACGGAACACAGCAGGGAACACAGCACAGAACATAGCAGGGAACACAGCACGGAACACAGCAGGGAACACAGCACAGAACATAGCACGGAACACAGCACGGAACACAGCAGGGATTACAGCACGGAACACAGCACGGAACACAGCACGGAACATAGCAGGGAACATAGCACGGAACACAGCAGGGAACACAGCACGGAACACTGCACAGAACACAGCACGGAACACAGCAGGGAACACAGCACGGAACAAAGCACGGAACACAGCACAGAACATAGCACGGAACACAGCAGGGAACACAGCACAGAACATAGCAGGGAACATAGCACGGAACACAGCACGGAACACAGCAGGGAACACAGCACAGAACATAGCAGGGAACATAGCACGGAACACAGCACGGAACACAGCAGGGAACACAGCACAGAACATAGCACGGAACACAGCAGGGAACACAGCACGGAACATAGCAGGGAACATAGCACGGAACACAGCAGGGAACACAGCACGGAACACAGCAGGGAACACAGCACAGAACATAGCACGGAACACAGCAGGGAACACAGCACGGAACATAGCACGGAACAAAGCAGGGAACAAACATGGAACACAGCACGGAACATAGCATGGGACCTAGAAAGAAAAATTAATAAATGAATATGTGGATACCGATTGCCATGGCAATGGTCACATCTCCAAAGCATTGAGGTCACCTCTCCCTTTCAGTGTCTCAGCCTCAGGTCCCTCCCTCATGCACCTCATTGGTCAACAATCTGTACTCTAAATAGAAATTGCTAACATGTAAGATATTACTTGCAGACATAGTCAAAGCTAGTTTTGTTATAATAAAAACACTTTATTCACATATCAAATACATATTCTAACTGACACAATTGAATATATCAGTATATGTGTCAAGAACATTGAAAAATTCCTTACAGGACATGTTGACACTTTAAAATCACAAAGAACATTTTCCAAGCTGCATGGACTGCTATATGTGCAGACACACAAGAGTATTCAATAAGTCAAGTGTCCTGCACTGATTACAAACAACCTCATGTAATATCCATAAAACATTATACATTATGTCAAACCATTGTGAAGCTCTTAATTTGAATAGGATAGAAACACATGATTTATATTTGACAACATTATCATGTCAGCCAACTATAATGTGCTTTTTATTCTTCTTAAAATGATACAGACTAATGAAAACACGGTAACAATCAGAGAACTGAGACAATGCTCTTCAACAGGTCATGAGGAATATGCACAAAAAGAATACACCGAACAGTGAAAACAACATGTTTTTAAAATGTGGGTAATATATGAGGTACTGGTTGACCTTGCCTTAAGAACTTTTTACTTTTTATCAATGGATATCAATCACCTCCAGTACAGGAAATGCAAAAACAACACCACTCTTTACTATAGTCAATGCCAGGATAACTATTTATTTACATTATTACAATGCTGCCCTGCATTAGCAAAAATGAATAATTTCCTGAAAACATGTGCCTCCTAAAATCCAGCGAGTCCTTTTCTGTTTTTGTTTTCAGTGTTTGCAGAGCTGAAAGGTCAGAGGTCGAGGTTGGCAACAGAAAGCAGCAAGCACAAGCCGTCAAAGTACAACTAAGATGAAGTGATTTTGGAATGAAAAAAAGGGCCAAGATATGTATGTAAGGCCAAGCAGAGGTAAGGTGTATGTCTCCAAAGCTGCACACTTCTGTGTGACCAATGAAAAGGTAGAGCAGGGTTGAAGCTAGTGCCCAGGCGGCCCTGAGGAACACGACTGAAGCTGAAGCTCGTAACGTCTTTGCAAACCTCCGGCAGTGCAGACCTGTGGCACTCCTAGTGGATAAATACATGACATGCCCCTGTCTCAGGATCAAAGAAACACAAACGTGGACCAACTGTGAATGATACTAAAGTACAGCCTGGAAACCACCATTACAGATCAAATCATTTCTGGGCTATTAGCCTTTATTCAGATGTGTGTTGTCCTCTCAAATTGACATTCCAGTGACATGTTTGAGTAGCTACCAATTAAGTGATTTTAAACCAGTGTGATATGTTCTCTCCTGTTGGATCTGGTTATGAGTTTAATAATAATGTATATGTGGTCTGAATGTGAGGAATAGTTTAAAAAAATAGTAACTAATGGTAATTGTGGGCAACTGTGGCTCAGTGGTTGAGCAGGGTCGTCCTTCAATTGGAGGATCGGCGGTTTGATCCCTGGCTCCGCTAGCCCATGTCCATGTGTCCTTGGGCAAGACCACCTTGCATGGTAGCTCCTCCCATCAGTGTATGAATGGGTGAATGAGGACATGTAGTGTTAAAGAGCTTTGAGTGGTCAGAAGAGATCTATACACAAACAATACTTCATGAGTCTCAGGAAAGACTCATGATGAAAGTGATCAGTAATCAATTATTCAAATATTGATTAACTAATCATTAAAGGTGCTCTGTGTAAGATATTTTAAAAAATAACATTTTAAAAGAATGTAAAGGAGAAACATTTTTGACGTTATGCCAAATACGTCACTGTAATGTCTGTAATGTCCCTGCAGTGTCCAGTCAGCCCTCAGTCCAGAGGGTGAGGAGTACAGCTGCCCTGTCATCGTACATCTGTGTGTGCGTTTTGATACTTTGTTTATTACAATACAAAGAAATGAGAAAGCTACTTTACCCTCATCCTCCCTGCTTCTCTGGGAGGAGACATACCCCATGTAGCAGTTAGCTCGACGGTAGCCAGTGTTGCTGCACAGGTCAGCGCTCTCCAGCCCGCTGTGACTCCCTGCGCTTGGGTTTGTCCTTTCTGAATTTGAGTTGCTGCGGTCCTTGACTGGGTGTCCGTCTCCTGGAGCTGTGCCGACTGCCCCTCACAGTGGGGTAGTTTACCGGCTGGGGGGCGACATGAAGGTGCCGGTCTGTTCTCATTTCTACCACCTTGGATGAGTGGCCCGATGAGTGGCAAACAAACTACAGGCCAACACCCCATGTGAAGATTAGAAGACAGCAGTGTAGCTTTTGACGGACTCTAAGGGTTTTAGAAGGAGTATATTTGGACACACTAGAGGTGAAATGCCGCCTCCTTATTTTCTTTGGAGCGGATTATTCAATTCAATTTTATTTGTATAGCCCAATATCACACATTTGCCTCAGAGAGCTTTACAAGATCAACATCCTCTGTCCTTGAACACTCACAGCGAAAAAGTCCTCCATTAGGAATATATATATATATATATATATATATATACATATATATATATATATATACACATGTATATATACACACACACACATATATATATATATACACATATATATACATGTATATTTATATACACACACACATACATATATATATATACATATATATATATATATATATATATATATATATATATATACACATACAGACACACACATATATATATATATATGTGTGTGTGTATATAGTTCCTTTTGCGTTCCTCATTCGTTCCCTAGTAACTATTTAAAATGTTGTGTCCCTTACTGTAAAGCTGTAGCCAAGTATAAAATGCTAATTCATTGTTTAAAAATGGTGGTGCAGCTGGCAGTGACTTCGGCAATAATGTGATGTATTTATATGGGTTTTGAGTCATCTTAATGAAATATATCAGCCTCGCGTTTATTTCCAAAATAGCTAGAATGTTCTTTCTGGGGAATTAAGATGACAATGCAGCCACTGCTCTTCACAAGCTTAGTAGATGCATGTGTATGAACTCATTTAGACCGAACAGCCAAAGAAATCCATGCCGATGCTGCGGGGGTAGCCTTCTAGCAGCTTCAACGCCACAGGGTCAAACTTCCAATAGTGTAGCCCACTCAGGAAATTGGCGTAGCCTGTCAGAGGGCGAGAGAAGGCAGCAGTCAACTGTGGACTTGTACCAGTCACTAGGCCAGGGGTCAAACTAACTCATGTGAAAGTTCAAATGTAGTCTTGGTCCCTGTTCTCACCATATCGGTCCTGAAAGGCTGCATCCATATGGCCGGGCACTCCTCTCCACTTGTGCATGCTGCGAGGATGAACAGCTTCTACTCGATTCACTTGAGGGTTGAAGGACCAGTAGGAAGCCGACTTGAAGAGGTAGACTCTCTCAACGCGGTCCTCTTCCCACTTCAAAGCTGCTTGGATATCTGTAACAGGAAGACCCAACTGCCGCACTGAATCTGGTCCTGTAATCTTCCTCTCTGCATCAAACACCCAATAGCTGTCACCTGTCGTGGTAGAAAGATACAAATAAAACCCAGAATGTGACCTTATCTGTTAATATCATTTTGACATATTCAGGACTAAACATAAAGCTGACCTCTATAGCAATACCAAAGAATACCATGATTAGTTTTATTCTGCTGCCCATTGTTTTTGCCACTAAGTGGATTATGTTCTACGATGATTGATTTATATAAATATATATTTCACTTTGACCACATCCAGCTTCACCGATGGACATCGTTGGGTGTGGACTGGAGTGTGCTCACCTGTAACCACCCAGCAGGGATGTCACATGCACTGACACACCCCGTCTCAGGGTGAATCATCCACCCTGACGGCGTGCTGCCGAGGAGCTTTTGACTCCTTTAGCGACTAAGTCTGAGTCTTCAGACTTCCGTTCAGACGTTCCTCAAAGTGCTCTTTCCACTGCTCGCCAACATCCAAGGTCTGCAGTTCTCCTACCCTGCTTAACCAGCCTGAGCCAAGCCCTGCGTTCCCTTCCTGGGTTGATGAACAGTCTCCTAGAGCTTCCTGGAGGCCAACTGAAAGTCCTTCTCTCCTCAAACTTCTCTCACACCAGGTTTTTGCTTTGGCACCCGCCTCAGCTGCAGCCCTTCTTAACAACCATACCATGTTTCCAGGGACCCCTAGACCCCTGTGATGCAGTTTATCATTCTAAAAGGAAAAGGCTAAAGCTTCATTACCCAGGAAAAATAATCGACATTACTGCTTTTTATTTTGAAGTGTTTTGCTAGAGGACTAACCGATGTAGCGCCACCTCAGGTAACACAATTGGCTGAGGTTGCTGGAATGTAAACTTCCCTAAACCCAATAAAGAGGAGGCCAGACATTAGCCCAAACCCTGGTACACTAGCATGGCTGAAGAGAAACAAAGGACGACCCGACCACTGAGCCACAGTCGCTCCTCATCACAGGTCTCATTACAGACCAATGCACACTGCTTTGGCCTAGTCTGATTCAAGGGCTCTGCCTCGACTGCCCACCAAATACACTCCTGGTGGCGAGGAGAACAAAACAACAATACAAATGGTTTTCTACTTCGCTGCTTTCATTTCTTATTGTTTAACTGGGAGTACAAGTACTTTCAGTGATTACCCTCCAATATCTAACACACTTTTTTAAACATGTCCACCAACACTTTAATCTCATTCAAGTCCCAGATTATCACTTTAATATAAAAAAGAAAGTGCTTCAGCACAAACTTACATTTTACACGTTCAGATACATTTCTCACCTATACTTTGATTAACGATACAACTCCTATTCAAACTTTCACTTAAAATGGTATTTGATACAACTTCACTCAGCACTTACACTTTGACTTCACTGAAAGGCCTTTAGCACCCCCACTTTGAGTGCTATTTAATCGTCTTTGGGTGGCCTATTTGAGCTATGACTCCAACCGTTATGGTATTTTACATTTCAAATGTTTAAACCGCAACTTTTCAGCAGTGAGCATGCACACATTGTCTTTTCAAGTTGGCTTCTGTGTGACCAACCTTGGAAGAACCAGATGTTGCCAGACTTGTCTTCATACGCAGCATTGATGTGGTCAGGAATGCCTCTCCAGTGGCGGGAAGCCAAAGCTGGATAGCCAGCTTGTAGCCGGCCATCACGGATACGCCAGACGTACCGAGACTTAAAGAAGAACATCTCTCCCCTGATCATGGATACGGCATCAAAGTTTGTTCTGCAGGCGTCCGGCTGGAGAACAACAACAAACACAGCAGCAGTTTTGTCTGTGGACGAATATGTGTATTCAATATAAGAAGGTGAAATCCTGACACACATGAAGCTTTGAGGCCCGTTAGGGCTCTTGTCCTGTCTTCTACTTGTGTTAGACATTGTCCTAGATATCATGATAATGTAATAGGTTAGTAATGTACACCCGTTCCAAACAGCAGTGAGCACCAACCAGGATTTCAACGTTGAGAGTTCTGGTATTCCGTCTGAACATCTAAGACCTGTGTTTGCCGTCTTTTCAACCAGCTGAAACGCGGTTACATTGATGGGTCTCAAAACCCCAATCTGTGGGTCAGTGGTTAGCGGGTCCGTCTTTCAATCTGAGGATCGGTGGTTCGATGCCAGACCCTAGCCCTAGTCTATGTGTCATTGAGCAAGACACCTTGAATTGCTCCCTGCAGCTGTTCTACCTCACCGACCGCTCTTACCTGGTAACCTGGAGAGGATCTGTGTCTGAGCCTTGTCCTCTGACTACTGGGGTCCCTCAGGGTTCAGTCCTTGGTCCTCTTCTCTTCTCTCTGTACACCAACTCTCTCTCTGTAATTCTCTCTCATGGCTTCTCCTACCACAGCTATGCTGACGACACCCAACTGATCCTCTCGTTTCCCCAATCCGATACACAGGTAGCAGCACGAATCTCTGCCTGTCTGACTGACATCTCTCAGTGGATGTCTGACCGACATCTCTCAGTGGATGTCTGACCGACATCTCTCAGTGGATGTCCGCTCACCACCTGAAAATTAACCCGGACAAGACTGAACTTCTCCTCCTTTCAGGAAAAGGCTCTCCCACCCACAACCTAACTATTAACTTCAACAACTCAGTGCTGGCTCGGACTCTGACTGCCAGGAACCTCGGTGTGACGCTCGACAGTCAACTCTCCCTGACTGCCAACATTACCGCAACAACACGCTCCTGTAGGTACATGCTGTACAACATCAGGAGAATACGACCCCTCCTCACTCAGAAGGCGGCACAGGCTCTGGTCCAGGCTCTGGGCATCTCACGGCTGGACTATTGCAACTCCCTCCTGGCAGGTCTACCTGCTAATGCCATTCGACCTCTACAGCTCATCCAGAATGCAGCTGCTCGACTGGTCTTCAACCTCCCGAAATGTACCCACAATCCTCCGCGACCTTCACTGGTTACCGGTGGCTGCAGCATCCGCTTCAAAACATTGGTACTTGCATACCGTGCTGCGAACAGATCTGGTCCGGTCTACATCCAGGACATGGTCTAACCTCACACCCAGGACATGGTCTAACCTCACACCCAGGACATGGTCTAAATTCACACCCAGGACATGGTCTAACCTCACACCCAGGACATGGTCTAACCTCACACCCAGGACATGGTCTAACCTCACATCCAGGACATGGTCTTTGCTCGGCTTCTGCCAATCGGCTTGTAGCTCCTTCACTTCGAGCTAACCACTCTACGAAGTCACGAAGTCTCTACGTTTGCTGTGCTGGCTCCTCATTGGTGGAACGAGCTCCCCATTGACATCAGGACAGCAGAAAGTCTCTACATCTTCCGTCGCAAACTAAAAACACATCTTTTTCGACTATACCTTGAATAGGGAGGGTAGAGCCGTAGTAGCACTCTAGTAGCACTTAAATGTCCCTTACCGATAGCACTTTGTTGTTTAGCACTTTAGTAGCACTTACTCTCTTACTGATAGTACTCTGTAGTTTAACGTTATTGAAGAAATTGTACTTTCTTGATTCTTGTTGTTCTGAGTTTGGACTCATGGTTTAATGCACTTATTGTAAGTCGCTTTGGATAAAAGCGTCAGCTAAATGAAATGTAATGTAATGTAATGTTCTACGTTTCTACGTATGAATATAAGTCGCTTTGGATAAAAGCGCCAGCTAAATGAACTGTAATGTTTGAGAATGTTGATGATTTGTAGTAGATTGAAACGTCATAAATATGGAACTATAGCCGTTGTGCTGCCAACAAGACGTCTCCAGAACACAATGGGAGTGTGTGCTTACTGCTGGAACACAATGCCAGGAACTTAGGCTCAGACCGGAGACTCGGCATCGGACTTGTGGAGCGGAGGAATAAACGGGAGGTTTCACGCTAACGACATACTTGTAATACTTGAACTACTTGATTCCAATAATGCAAACTGAAATTAGCACCATGATGCTAGCTTGTGGCGTTAGCATATTAGCTTGTAGCATGGACCAACAGTAAACATGTGTGTGTAAGTTAATGTTGGCGACTGCCTTTCTGTCACTGAAATGTGCTTTTTATGACATCACATGTAAAATACACAACATAATGCAAGTGGAGCCGAAATATATCTGAAATATGGCAGACCATCTGAAAACGGGTTCTTGGTGGTTTTTAGAACATTGAAAGAAGAAGAGGGAGATGTTATTATTTTTACTGTGTATTTTCTCTTTCATTGTACTTGTATTTAAAGAACATTGTTCATGTTATATTTAAATTGTTGCATAATAAATACAAATGACGCCATATTTTACATTTTGAGTTTAAAAGTACAGTGATGGATAAAAGACGTTTAAAAGGGAACGTTTTTTCACCGACTATTTGAAGACGTTGATTAAACGTTCACATTGAGATCATAATTCACAGAGATTTGCAATTTTGGCTTTCAACTGAGAAATATGGATGTGGTTTCTTAGTTATGCAAATAATGATCTACTATTATTAGCACAATGTAGAGGACGGGAACATTAAATCAATGTCTTCAAATAGTCTGTGATTGAAGGTTCACTTGTGAACCATTTTTGAACGTCTTTTCATCGTCGTTTTATGAAAGAATATTCATAGAAAAAATATTAAAATATCTTGAATTAATAAAACATATATACACATAAATAAAATGAAACCACAAAACCAAAACAATAAATAAATAAGCATATGTTGTATGATAAGTTGGTATTGTAAAATTGATCGAGGTCTTGTCCATATATTGTACGATAAATCAATAACATAACCATCGAGACAGGCCATAATTATTGTCTCACCATTCCAATGTCAATCTCATTGGTCTCCGTCATTTCGGGCTGTGAGTGCAGAGGGGGGCCATAAAGATACTGGATGCCCCTCTTGTCATCCTCGCTGAGCTGCAGAGGGTAGGAGTCACTGTAGAAAGGACACATCACAGCATCAGGCTCCAGGGAGTGCTGCAGGCCAAGGACATGGCCAAACTCATGCGCTGCCACTTGTGCGAGATCAGTGCCTAAACATGACAGCAGAGCATAAAGGGACACTGAAGTAAGTTGTAGAATCTGTTACTAGAATTAAACAGTTTTTAAACTAGGTTGTTCAACATTCATTCATTCAAAATGTAAGCCTTGAAAATCATTGAGGTTCACCTTATTTGCAATGATTACGACAAACACAGATAATGAATGGAAACAAAAGGATTGCACACTGAGGTGAAGTGGTTTTAGAGAATCGTCTTGAACTGTCCAGGCGGAGAGTCAAACTTGTTGCAGATAATTCGATGCGTTTGGTGCACAAAAACTAAAGGCAGATTTCCCAAGTTCAGAATAAACCTGTGGGATTTAAACATAAAACATAAAATAAGCATTGTGAGGGGCGTGGTATCAACTGTGAGGGGCGTGGTATCAACTGAAAGGGGCGTGGTATCAACTGTGAGGGGCGTGGTATCAACTGTGAGGGGCGTGGTGTCAACTGAGAGGGGCGTGGTGTCAACTGAGAGGGGCGTGGTATCAACTGTGCGGGGCGTGGTGTCAACTGAGAGGCGTGGTATCAACTGTGAGGGGCGTGGTATCAACTGTGAGGCGTGGTATCAACTGTGAGGCGTGGTATCAACTGTGAGGGGCGTGGTATCAACTGTGAGGCGTGGTATCAACTGTGAGGGGCGTGGTATCAACTGTGAGGCGTGGTATCAACTGTGAGGGGCGTGGTATCAACTGTGAGGCGTGGTATCAACTGTGAGGGGCGTGGTATCAACTGTGAGGGGCGTGGTGTCAACTGAGAGGGGCGTGGTATCAACTGAGAGGCGTGGTATCAACTGTGAGGGGCGTGGTATCAACTGTGAGGGGCGTGGTGTCAACTGAGAGGGGCATGGTATCAACTGAGAGGCGTGGTATCAACTGTGAGGGGCGTGGTGTCAACTGAGAGGCGTGGTATCAACTGTGAGGGGCGTGGTGTCAACTGAGAGGGGCATGGTATCAACTGAGAGGCGTGGTATCAACTGTGAGGGGCGTGGTGTCAACTGAGAGGCGTGGTATCAACTGAGAGGCGTGGTATCAACTGTGAGGGGCGTGGTATCAACTGTGAGGGGCGTGGTATCAACTGTGAGGCGTGGTATCAACTGTGAGGCGTGGTATCAACTGTGAGGGGTGGTATCAACTGTGAGGGGTGTGGTATCAATTGTGAGGGGTGTGGTATCAACTGTGAGGCGTGATATCAACTGAGAGGCGTGGTATCAACTGTGAGGCGTGGTATCAACTGAGAGGGGCGTGGTATCAACTGAGAGGCGTGGTATCAACTGTGAGGGGCGTGGTATCAACTGAGAGGGGCGTGGTATCAACTGAGAGGCGTGGTATCAACTGAGAGGCATGGTATCAACTGTGAGGGGCGTGGTATCAACTGTGAGGCGTGGTATCAACTGTGAGGGGCGTGGTATCAACTGAGAGGCGTGGTATCAACTGTGAGGGGCGTGGTATCAACTGAGAGGCGTGGTATCAACTGTGAGGGGCGTGGTATCAACTGTGAGGCGTGGTATCAACTGTGAGGGGCGTGGTATCAACTGAGAGGGGCGTGGTATCAACTAAGAGGGGCGTGGCATCAACTGTGAGGGAAGTGGTATCAACTGTGAGGGGCTTGGTATCAACTGTGAGGGGTGTGGTATCAACTGTGAGGGGCTTGGTATCAACTGAGGGAACCGGTTCCACGCCCCCCTCAACCACGTTGGCTTCAGGAGACACCTTTTGTTACTGGTAAAAACCTAAAACAAGATCTCCATTTACCTGGAGCTATTACAAACGTACTCACCCACAATGTTGCCCACTGTCCAATTTTCGTCATAGTCAAAGTGGACTTCGCCCTCTCGGTGTGTCCTGGGGAAAAAGGCGTGGGCGAGGATTCCTCCAGGACCATCAAACGGTAAGCTGTCACCATGCCAGTACCTACACAAGCACTTCTTTTATTGTAAGCAAGCAATTCAATATGTATTATAACACATTTGAAGCTATTTATGTTGGAAATCCTGGTGGGAAAATAAAAAAGAGAAATCAAAACCTCAATAGCAACATTTTGAGGGCTCTCTAAACCACATTTGTCACTTGCAATTGTCACAAAAGGTTATTGTGAGCAGCAGTTTTCATTATTCAAATTGCAATACAGTTATTATATATATTAATATGAATAGTGAGTGTAAGAAATGATTTTGCACTGAGACACTTTACTTGAGGGAGGAGGTTTACCCCGTTGCTACGCATTCTTTCAAAGAGGTTTGATAAGTTGATCCAAAAAAATATTGTGTATATTGTATATATAGTATTGGATGTACAATGGACAGCAAAATGAATAATCCTAATTATAAAAGATACTTTAAAAGTAAAGCCTTAATAACTATCGTCCAGAGAACTATCCTCATGAACTGCAATTCAAGCAACACCATACATAAAAATAATATTAATAAAAATAATAATGATGATACATTACATTTTAATGGCCTCCAACATAAACACTACAACAGAACAGAGAGAACATGGAGGAAACCCACGCTAACACAAGGAGAACGTGGAGGGAACCCACGCTGACACAAGGAGAACGTGGAGGGAACCCACGCTGACACAAGGAGAACGTGGAGGGAATCCATGCTGACACATGGAGAACGTGGAGGGAACCCACGCTGACACGGGGAGAACGTGGAGGGAACCCACGCTGACACAAGGAGAACGTGGAGGGAACCCATGCTGACACGGTGAGAACGTGGAGGGAACCCATGCTGACACGGGGAGAACGTGGAGGGAACCCACGCTGACACAAAGAGAACGTGGAAAGAACCCACGCTGACACAAAGAGAACGTGGAGGGAACCCACGCTGACACAAGGAGAATGTGTAGGGAACCCACGCTGACACAAGGAGAACGTGGAGGGAATCCATGCTGACACATGGAGAACGTGGAGGGAACCCACGCTGACACGGGGAGAACGTGGAGGGAACCCACGCTGACACAAGGAGAACGTGGAGGGAACCCATGCTGACACGGTGAGAACGTGGAGGGAACCCATGCTGACACGGGGAGAACGTGGAGGGAACCCACGCTGACACAAAGAGAACGTGGAAAGAACCCACGCTGACACAAAGAGAACGTGGAGGGAACCCACGCTGACACAAGGAGGATGTGGAGGGACCCCATGCTGACACAAGGAGAACATGGAGGGAACCCATGCTGACACAAGGAGAACGTGGAGGGAACCCATGCTGACACAAATAGAATGTGGAGGGAACCCACGCTGACACGGGGAGAATGTGGAGGGAACCCATGCTGACACGGGGAGAACGTGGAGGGAACCCATGCTGACACGGGGAGAACGTGGAGGGAACCCACGCTTACAAGGAGAGAACGTGGAGGGAACCCACGCTGACACGGGGAGAACGTGGAGGGAACCCACGCTGACACGAGGAGAACGTGGAGGGAACCCATGCTGACACGGTGAGAACGTGGAGGGAACCCATGCTGACACGGGGAGAACGTAGAGGGAACCCACGCTGACACAGGGAGAACGTGGAGGGAACCCACGCTAACACGGAGAGAACATGGAGGGAACCAACGCTGACACAAGGAGAGAACGTGGAGTGAACCCACGCTGACAGAGGAAGAATGTGGAGGGAACCCACGCTGACACGGGGAGAACGTGGAGGGAATCCATGCTGACACGGGGAGAACGTAGAGGGAACCCATGCTGACACAAGGAGTACGTGGAGGGAACCCACGCTGACACGGGGAGAACGTGGAGGGAACCCACGCTGACACGGGGAGAAAGTGGAGGGAACACACGCTGACACAAGGAGGAGGTGGAGGGAATCCATGCTGACACGGGGAGAATGTGGAGGGAACCCACGTTCACATGGGGAGAACGTGGAGGGAACCCACGCTGACACAAGGAGAACGTGGAGGGAACCCACGCTGACACGGGGAGAACGTGGAGGGAACCCATGCTGACAAAAGGAGGATGTGGAGGGAACCCATGCTGACACAGGGAGAATGTGGAGGGAACCCACGCTGACACGGGGAGAACGTGGAGGGAACCCACGCTGACACAAGGAGGATGTGGAGGGAACCCATGCTGACACAAGGAGAACATGGAGGGAACCCATGCTGACACAAGGAGAACGTGAAGGGAACCCATGCTGACACGGGAAGAACGTGGAGGGAACCCACGCTGACACAAATAGAATGTGGAGGGAACCCACGCTGACACAAGGAGAACATGGAGGGAACCCATGCTGACACGGGGAGAATGTGGAGGGAACCCATGCTGACACGGGGAGAACGTGGAGGGAACCCATGCTGACACGGGGAGAACGTGGAGGGAACCCACGCTGACACAGGGAGAACGTGGAGGGAACCCACGCTGACACGGGGAGAACGTGGAGGGAACCCATGCTGACACGGGGAAAACGTGGAGGGAACACACGCTGACACAAGGAGAACGTGGAGGGAACCCACGCTGACACTAGGAGAACGTGGAGGGAACCCACGCTGACACAAGGAGGATGTGGAGGGAACCCATGCTGACACGGGGAGAATATGGAGGGAACCCACGCTGACACGGAGAGAACGTGGAGGGAACCCACGCTGACACAAGGAGAGAACGTGGAGTGAACCCACGATGACACAGGGAGAATGTGGAGGGAACCCACGCTGACACGGGGAGAACGTGGAGGGAACCCATGCTGACACAAGGAGAACGTGGAGGGAACCCACGCTGACACAAGGAGAACGTGGAGGGAACCCACGCTGACACAGGGAGAACGTGGAGGGAACCCACGCTGACACAAGGAGAATGTGGAGGGAACCCACGCTGACACGGGGAGAACGTGGAGGGAACACACGCTGACACAAGGAGAACGTGGAGGGAACACACGCTGACACGAGGAAAACGTGGAGGGAACACACGCTGACACAAGGAGAACGTGGAGGGAACCCACGCTGACACTAGGAGGATGTGGAGGGAACCCACGCTGACACGGGGAGAACGTGGAGTGAACCCACGCTGACACAAGGAGAACGTGGAGGGAACCCACACTGACATGGGGAGAACGTGGAGGGAATTCATGCTGACACGGGGAGAACGTGGAGGGAACCCACGCTGACACGGGGAGAACGTGGAGGGAATCCATGCTGACACGGGGAGAACGTGGAGGGAACCCACGCTGACACGGGGAGAACGTGGAGGGAACCCACGCTGACACGGGGAGAACGTGGAGGGAACCCACGCTGACACGGGGAGAATGTGGAGGGAACACACGCTGACACGGGGAGAACGTGGAGGGAACCCACGCTGACACACGGAGAACGTGGAGGGAACCCACGCTGACACGGGGAGAACGTGGAGGGAACCCACGCTGACACAGGGAGAACGTGGAGGGAACCCACGCTGACACAAGGAGAATGTGGAGGGAACCCACGCTGACACGGGGAGAACGTGGAGGGAACACACGCTGACACAAGGAGAACGTGGAGGGAACACACGCTGACACAGGGAAAACGTGGAGGGAACACACGCTGACACGGAGAGAACGTGGAGGGAACCCACGCTGACACGGGGAGAACGTGGAGGGAACCCATGCTGACACGGGGAGAACGTGGAGTGAACCCACGCTGACACAAGGAGAACGTGGAGGGAACCCACACTGACATGGGGAGAACGTGGAGGGAATCCATGCTGACACGGGGAGAACGTGGAGGGAACCCACGCTGACACGGAGAAAACGTGGAGGGAACCCACGCTGACACGGGGAGAACGTGGAGGGAACCCACGCTGACACGGGGAGAATGTGGAGGGAACCCACACTGACATGGGGAGAACGTGGAGGGAATCCACGCTGACACCGGGAGAATGTGGAGGGAACCCACGCTGACATGGGGAGAACGTGGAGGGAACACACGCTGACACAAGGAGAACGTGGAGGGAACCCACGCTGACACAAGGAGGATGTGGAGGGAACCCACGCTGACACGGGGAGAACGTGGAGGGAACCCATGCTGACACGGGGAGAACATGGAGGGAACACACGCTGACACGGGGAGAATGCGGAGGGAACCCACACTGACACGGGGAGAACGTGGAGGGAACCCACGCTGACACAAGGATAATGTGGAGGGAACCCACGCTGACAAAGGGAGAACATGGAGGGAACCCACGCTGACACAAGGAGAATTTGGAGGGAACCCACGCTGACACAAGGAGAATGTGGAGGGAACCCACGCTGACACAAGGAGAACGTGGAGGGAACCCATGCTGACACGGGGAGAACATGGAGGGAACACACGCTGACACGAGGAGAATGTGGAGGGAACCCACGCTGACACTGAGAGAACGAGGATGGAACCCACGCTGACACAATGATGATGTGGAGGGAACCCATGCTGACACGGGGAGAACGTGGAGGGAACCCACGCTGACACAAGGATGATGTGGAGGGAACCCATGCTGACACGGGGAGAATGCGGAGGGAACCCACGCTGACACGGGGAGAACATGGAGGGAACCAACGCTGACACAAGGAGAGAACGTGGAGGGAACCCACGCTGACACGGGGAGAACGTGGAGGGAACCCACTTTGACATGGGGAGAACGTGGAGGGAATCCATGCTGACACGGGGAGAACGTGGAGGGAACCCACGCTGACACAGAGAAAACGTGGAGGGAACCCACGCTGACACGGGGAGAACGTGGAGGGAACCCACGCTGACACGGGGAGAATGTGGAGGGAACACACGCTGACACAAGGAGGATGTGGAGGGAACCCACGCTGACACACGGAGAACGTGGAGGGAACCCACGCTGACACGGGGAGAACGTGGAGGGAACCCACGCTGACACGGGGAGAACGTGGAGGGAACCCACACTGACACGGGGAGAACGTGGAGGGAATCCACGCTGACACAGGGAGAACGTGGAGGGAACCCACACTGACATGGGGAGAACGTGGAGGGAATCCACGCTGACACGGGGAGAATGTGGAGGGAACCCACGCTGACATGGGGAGAACGTGGAGGGAACACACGCTGACACAAGGAGAACGTGGAGGGAACCCACGCTGACACAAGGAGGATGTGGAGGGAACCCACGCTGACACGGGGAGAACGTGGAGGGAACCCATGCTGACACGGGGAGAACATGGAGGGAACACACGCTGACACGGGGAGAATGCGGAGGGAACCCACACTGACACGGGGAGAACGTGGAGGGAACCCACTTTGACATGGGGAGAACGTGGAGGGAATCCATGCTGACACGGGGAGAACGTGGAGGGAACCCACGCTGACACAGAGAAAACGTGGAGGGAACCCACGCTGACACGGGGAGAACGTGGAGGGAACCCACGCTGACACGGGGAGAATGTGGAGGGAACACACGCTGACACAAGGAGGATGTGGAGGGAACCCACGCTGACACACGGAGAACGTGGAGGGAACCCACGCTGACACGGGGAGAACGTGGAGGGAACCCACGCTGACACGGGGAGAACGTGGAGGGAACCCACACTGACACGGGGAGAACGTGGAGGGAATCCACGCTGACACAGGGAGAACGTGGAGGGAACCCACACTGACATGGGGAGAACGTGGAGGGAACACACGCTGACACAAGGAGAACGTGGAGGGAACCCACGCTGACACAAGGAGGATGTGGAGGGAATCCACGCTGACACGGGGAGAATGTGGAGGGAACCCACGCTGACATGGGGAGAACGTGGAGGGAACACACGCTGACACAAGGAGAACGTGGAGGGAACCCACGCTGACACAAGGAGGATGTGGAGGGAACCCACGCTGACACGGGGAGAACGTGGAGGGAACCCATGCTGACACGGGGAGAACATGGAGGGAACACACGCTGACACGGGGAGAATGCGGAGGGAACCCACACTGACACGGGGAGAACGTGGAGGGAACCCACGCTGACACAAGGATAATGTGGAGGGAACCCACGCTGACAAAGGGAGAACATGGAGGGAACCCACGCTGACACAAGGAGAATTTGGAGGGAACCCACGCTGACACGGGGAGAACGTGGAGGGAACCCATGCTGACACGGGGAAAACGTGGAGGGAACACACGCTGACACAAGGAGAACGTGGAGGGAACCCACGCTGACACTAGGAGAACGTGGAGGGAACCCACGCTGACACAAGGAGGATGTGGAGGGAACCCATGCTGACACGGGGAGAATATGGAGGGAACCCACGCTGACACGGAGAGAACGTGGAGGGAACCCACGCTGACACAAGGAGAGAACGTGGAGTGAACCCACGATGACACAGGGAGAATGTGGAGGGAACCCACGCTGACACGGGGAGAACGTGGAGGGAACCCATGCTGACACAAGGAGAACGTGGAGGGAACCCATGCTGACACAAGGAGAACGTGGAGGGAACCCACGCTGACACAGGGAGAACGTGGAGGGAACCCACGCTGACACAAGGAGAATGTGGAGGGAACCCACGCTGACACGGGGAGAACGTGGAGGGAACACACGCTGACACAAGGAGAACGTGGAGGGAACACACGCTGACACGGGGAAAACGTGGAGGGAACACACGCTGACACAAGGAGAACGTGGAGGGAACCCACGCTGACACTAGGAGGATGTGGAGGGAACCCACGCTGACACGGGGAGAACGTGGAGTGAACCCACGCTGACACAAGGAGAACGTGGAGGGAACCCACACTGACATGGGGAGAACGTGGAGGGAATCCATGCTGACACGGGGAGAACGTGGAGGGAACCCACGCTGACACGGGGAGAACGTGGAGGGAATCCATGCTGACACGGGGAGAACGTGGAGGGAACCCACGCTGACACGGAGAGAACGTGGAGGGAACCCACGCTGACACGGGGAGAACGTGGAGGGAACCCACGCTGACACGGGGAGAATGTGGAGGGAACACACGCTGACACAAGGAGGATGTGGAGGGAACCCACGCTGACACACGGAGAACGTGGAGGGAACCCACGCTGACACGGGGAGAACGTGGAGGGAACCCACGCTGACACAGGGAGAACGTGGAGGGAACCCACGCTGACACAAGGAGAATGTGGAGGGAACCCACGCTGACACGGGGAGAACGTGGAGGGAACACACGCTGACACAAGGAGAACGTGGAGGGAACACACGCTGACACAGGGAAAACGTGGAGGGAACACACGCTGACACGGAGAGAACGTGGAGGGAACCCACGCTGACACGGGGAGAACGTGGAGGGAACCCATGCTGACACGGGGAGAACGTGGAGTGAACCCACGCTGACACAAGGAGAACGTGGAGGGAACCCACACTGACATGGGGAGAACGTGGAGGGAATCCATTCTGACACGGGGAGAACGTGGAGGGAACCCACGCTGACACGGAGAAAACGTGGAGGGAACCCACGCTGACACGGGGAGAACGTGGAGGGAACCCACGCTGACACGGGGAGAATGTGGAGGGAACACACGCTGACACAAGGAGGATGTGGAGGGAACCCACGCTGACACACGGAGAACGTGGAGGGAACCCACGCTGACACGGGGACAACGTGGAGGGAACCCACACTGACATGGGGAGAACGTGGAGGGAATCCACGCTGACACCGGGAGAATGTGGAGGGAACCCACGCTGACATGGGGAGAACGTGGAGGGAACACACGCTGACACAAGGAGAACGTGGAGGGAACCCACGCTGACACAAGGAGGATGTGGAGGGAACCCACGCTGACACGGGGAGAACGTGGAGGGAACCCATGCTGACACGGGGAGAACATGGAGGGAACACACGCTGACACGGGGAGAATGCGGAGGGAACCCACACTGACACGGGGAGAACGTGGAGGGAACCCACGCTGACACAAGGATAATGTGGAGGGAACCCACGCTGACAAAGGGAGAACATGGAGGGAACCCACGCTGACACAAGGAGAATTTGGAGGGAACCCACGCTGACACAAGGAGAATGTGGAGGGAACCCACGCTGACACAAGGAGAACGTGGAGGGAACCCATGCTGACACGGGGAGAACATGGAGGGAACACACGCTGACACGAGGAGAATGTGGAGGGAACCCACGCTGACACGGAGAGAACGAGGATGGAACCCACGCTGACACAATGATGATGTGGAGGGAACCCATGCTGACACGGGGAGAACGTGGAGGGAACCCACGCTGACACAAGGATGATGTGGAGGGAACCCATGCTGACACGGGGAGAATGCGGAGGGAACCCACGCTGACACGGGGAGAACATGGAGGGAACCAACGCTGACACAAGGAGAGAACGTGGAGGGAACCCACGCTGACACGGGGAGAACGTGGAGGGAACCCACTTTGACATGGGGAGAACGTGGAGGGAATCCATGCTGACACGGGGAGAACGTGGAGGGAACCCACGCTGACACAGGGAGAACGTGGAGGGAACCCACGCTGACACGGGGAGAACGTGGAGGGAACCCACGCTGACACGGGGAGAATGTGGAGGGAACACACGCTGACACAAGGAGGATGTGGAGGGAACCCACGCTGACACTGGGAGAACGTGGAGGGAACCCACGCTGACACGGGGAGAACGTGGAGGGAACCCACGCTGACACGGGGAGAACGTGGAGGGAACCCACGCTGACACGGGGAGAACGTGGAGGGAATCCACGCTGACACAGGGAGAACGTGGAGGGAACCCACACTGACATGGGGAGAACGTGGAGGGAATCCACGCTGACACGGGGAGAATGTGGAGGGAACCCACGCTGACATGGGGAGAACGTGGAGGGAACACACGCTGACACAAGGAGAACGTGGAGGGAACCCACGCTGACACAAGGAGGATGTGGAGGGAACCCACGCTGACACGGGGAGAACGTGGAGGGAACCCATGCTGACACGGGGAGAACATGGAGGGAACACACGCTGACACGGGGAGAATGCGGAGGGAACCCACACTGACACGGGGAGAACGTGGAGGGAACCCACGCTGACACAAGGATAATGTGGAGGGAACCCACGCTGACAAAGGGAGAACATGGAGGGAACCCACGCTGACACAAGGAGAATTTGGAGGGAACCCACGCTGACACAGAGAGAACGTGGAGGGAACCCACGCTGACACAAGGAGAATGTGGAGGGAACCCACGCTGACACAAGGAGAACGTGGAGGGAACCCATGCTGACACGGGGAGAACATGGAGGGAACACACGCTGACACAAGGAGAATTTGGAGGGAACCCACGCTGACACAGAGAGAACGTGGAGGGAACCCACGCTGACACAAGGATAATGTGGAGGGAACCCACGCTGACAAAGGGAGAACATGGAGGGAACCCACGCTGACACAAGGAGAATTTGGAGGGAACCCACGCTGACACGGATAGAACGTGGAGGGAACCCACGCTGACACAAGGAGAATGTGGAGGGAACCCACGCTGACACAAGGAGAATTTGGAGGGAACCCACGCTGACACGGAGAGAACGTGGAGGGAACCCACGCTGACACGGAGAGAACGTGGAGGGAACCCACCCTGACACAGGGAGAATGTGGAGGGAACCCAAGCTGACACGGAGAGAACGTGCAGGGAACCCACGCTGACACGGGGAGAACGTGGAGGGAACCCAAGCTGACACGGAGAGAACGTGGAGGGAACCCACGCTGACACGGGGAGAACGTGGAGGGAACCCAAGCTGACACAAGGATAATGTGGAGGGAACCCACGCTGACACGGGGAGAATGTGAGCTTGAGCTTGATGTTTGGTGATTAGTGTGCTTACCTTAATGACAGACATACATATAAATGCCTTTTGGATTTTGAATTTCCATTTTCCTTTATCATTCATGTGTTTAACCGTATGATTTTCAAATATGGACAAATGTATTAACATAACCTTATGACTGTGTGGACATCCAGTCCAAATGTGTTGACATTATGACCATTATATGAGGCCTACATGTTCACTGTTTTCAGTGTTTGGGAGGATCCACACATCAACCAACAAATAATAACTTTGCAGTGAAATACCATCTGTTTAAAAAACTAGACATATTAAAGTGATTTGAAAACATGGTTGTTCTACCTCCGATGACGACTGGAGAAATTAAAGAGATTATTATTTGGTTTGAAGTGATGTCAGGCTTTTATTAACAAATAGACAATGGGGCAGGTGTAAGGTAAAAACGTAATATTAATAATGGAAATTATAAACTTTATTTATGTAGTGCTCTTCAAAATTCTCAAAGGCACTTTAAAATCATCATAAAAGAGCTACACACTAAAACATAACTTGTTTGGCTTTTCCTGCTCTGAACATTCATAGGAGTGATCACGTGATCTCGTACATCTCGTGTATTACACATTTCTTTACCACTCTAGATCATCAAGAGTTGATTCTCTGGAGGTGCTTTGGTAGCTCACATTTCCATACTGTCCTCAAATAGTTTTACAAAACAAAAGGAAGTGTATCCTCTGAAATCCACTGTGTTACGGTGGCTATTAACAACCTGAGTTGTGTTGCCTGCTGGTGCACCTTTCTTACCTGTTGAAGTCAATAATGATGTCAGCTGTGTCAGAGGTGACCTCTCTGAAGGTCAAAGGAGTCACTGCACTCCACACTCCAAATGCCTCCTGGAGGACGTGCCGCACTTTGCCCTCACTCATCTGCCAGGGGAAACGCACAATCCTATTGGACGCACACACACATCCTATAAACATCTGCATCCTATAACCTTATACAGCTGACTTGAGAACCTAACTGTAACTCATTCTGCAATAGTAGAATTCTGTAAATATGATCACATTATGCAACTATCTGATAATGTTACTCCATTAAAATATACTCTAACAACTCCAAAGCTGTCTAATTGTACATGTTGCAGGGAATGTTATTATCAAAGGGAGGACGTCCTCCCCTGGAGCATCACTGTATTTGTTTTGGCCAATCACAGATTCAATAGATGACATTAAAGTGACAGAAAGCGCCCCACCCTAATGGAGGACTCCTACAACTGAACAAACTAATGGGCTTATTTGTGTTTCTTACTTGTAAGTGAGGTGTGTCTTTTCCCAGCGCCCTCCAAACAGCGCAAACCGCTTCCTGCGCTGCTGTCTACTCAGACCTCCATTCTTCTCCTTCCGGTTATAGTGCGACAGGCCAACCTGCGTCCAGCTGGGATAGTCTGGGACTCCACAGCGAGGACGCTTCCAGAACTCCCCTGTGTCGTTGTTGGATGCCAGTACCGACTTCAGATGGAACTCTTTGTTGAGCGTGTCCTGTTGGTGTTTCCCCCTCTTCTTCAGGTCAACGTGACTGTTGTTGTGAGGCCAGACCTTCAAACCAAAGCAGTCATTCAGGTCATCATACAGAAACATGATCAATAATAATACATATTATTCAGTTGGAAAATGAATAATATGTATTATTACATGCTGATGGTACCATATTGCATGCTGTCAGCTTTAGTGAAGCCTTCTCCAGGCCACAGTCTGCTTTAAGAGCCACAGTCAGCTGTCCCATTGCCCTCTGATTGTTGGTGCAGTTCAGGTTCAGAGTTGCTGAGTAGGCCGTTTGAAAGAAAACAAGCTGGACACACACTGTGGAGACGATGGTGTAACCTGTCACAGGGCTGTGCTTCCTTGTCTTGCATTACTAGTTCTAGTCTTCTTTTCTTTCCAAGGTTAACAAGAAACAGACCAACATGTGACAAACACATTCTATCATCAGATCCACAAGTCATTCTGTTTCAGCGCTTTGAGCTACTCTAGTACAGAAAGTAGGATATATGATAATACAATGTGTAGCAATGGTGACTTACATTTTACATTTACAGAGACAATGTTGATCTGTGGAGAAGGAAACAGCCTCAGAGTCTCAAGAAAGACACCAATGGACAACTGAGCCATTAGGACCAATATCCTTCTTTCATTCATGGATGCTATATTTATCCATATAGCATCCAGTAGCTATACATACATACAAAACACAGATACACACAGGATTAAGAATAAAGACAGGAATAAAAAAAATTAAAAAAACAACCACCGCGTGGAAGTGATCGTCCAGCCACCAGAGCTACGACAGAGAGCTGTCACTGTCTTTCATTGTGTTTCTCTCTCTCTCTCTCTCTCTCTCTGACTCTGTCTAACTCTCTGTCTGTCTGACTCGCTCTCTGACTCTCTGTCTGACTCTCTCGCTCTCTGACTCTCTGTCTGTCTGACTCGCTCTCTGACTCTCTGTCTGTCTGACTCGCTCTCTGACTCTCTGTCTGACTCTCTCGCTCTCTGACTCTCTGTCTGACTCTCTCGCTCTCTGACTCTCTGTCTGTCTGACTCGCTCTCTGACTCTCTGTCTGACTCTCTCGCTCTCTGACTCTCTGTCTGACTCTCTCTCTCTCTGACTCTATGTCTGACTGACTCTCTCTCTCTCTGACTCTCTGTCTGACTCTCTCTCTCTGACTCTCTCTCTCTCTGACTCTGTCTAACTCTCTGTCTGACTCTCTCGCTCTCTGACTATGTCTGACTCTCTCTCTGACTCTGTCTAACTCTCTGTCTGACTCTCTCGCTCTCTGACTATGTCTGACTCTCTCTCTGACTCTGTCTAACTCTCTGTCTGACTCTCTCGCTCTCTGACTCTCTGTCTGACTCTCTCTCTCTGACTCTCTCTCTGACTCTCTCGCTCTCTGACTCTGTCTGACTCTCTCGCTCTCTGACTCTCTGTCTGACTCTCTCGCTCTCTAACTCTGTCTGACTCTCTCGCTCTCTGACTCTCTGTCTGTCTGACTCTCTCTCTGACTCTCTCTGACTCTCTCTCTCTGTCTGACTCTCTCTCTGACTCTGTCTGACTCTCTCTCTCTCTGACTCTCTCTCTGTCTGACTCTCTCGCTCTCTGACTCTCTCTCTGTCTCTGTCTGACTCTCTCTCTCTCTGACTCTCTCTCTCTCTCTCTCTGACTCTCTCCCTGAATCTCTCTCTCTGTCTGACTGACTCTCTCTCTGACTCTGTCTGACTCTCTCTCTCTGACTCTCTCTCTGACTCTCTCTCTCTCTCTCTCTGACTCTCTCCCTGAATCTCTCTCTCTGTCTGACTGACTCTCTCTCTGACTCTGTCTGACTCTCTCTCTCTGACTCTCTTTCTGTCTGACTCTCTCTCTCTCTCTCTGAATCTCTCTCTCTCTCTCTCTCTCTGAGCGTGAGCACTGAGGTTGGGAGCTGAGAGCGTTGTTGTGTGAGTAAATTGTATTTTTGTCTGTTTTTCTTGTTGAAAGTGGTCGACAGAGAGCGGTGTGTGTTGTAGTGTGTGTTGTAGTGTGTGTTGTAGTGTGTGTTGTAGTGTGTGTTGTAGTGTGTGTTGTAGTCTGTGTTGTAGTGTGTGTTGTAGTCTGTGTTGTAGTGTGTGTGGTAGTGTGTGTGGTAGTGTGTGTTGTAGTCTGTGTTGTAGTGTGTGTTGTAGTGTGTGTTGTAGTGTGTGTTGTAGTGTGTGTTGTAGTGTGTGTTGTAGTGTGTGTTGTAGTGTGTGTTGTAGTGTGTGTTGTAGTCTGTGTTGTAGTCTGTGTTGTAGTGTGTGTTGTAGTCTGTGTTGTAGTGTGTGTGGTAGTGTGTGTGGTAGTGTGTGTTGTAGTCTGTGTTGTAGTCTGTGTTGTAGTGTGTGTTGTAGTCTGTGTTGTAGTGTGTGTGGTAGTGTGTGTGGTAGTGTGTGTTGTAGTCTGTGTTGTAGTGTGTGTGGTAGTGTGTGTTGTAGTCTGTGTTGTAGTCTGTGTTGTAGTGTGTGTTGTAGTCTGTGTTGTAGTGTGTGTGGTAGTGTGTGTGGTAGTGTGTGTTGTAGTCTGTGTTGTAGTGTGTGTTGTAGTGTGTGTTGTAGTGTATGTTGTAGTGTGTGTGGTAGTGTGTGTTGTAGTGTATGTTGTAGTGTGTGTGGTAGTGTGTGTTGTAGTGTATGTTGTAGTGTTGTGTGGTGTTACTGTGTGCACGAGGGGGTTTGGTGGGTTTCTGTGTGGGGGTTGGCGCAGCCGGCCGGCGCACGCTAACGCCATTGTACATGGCGCGTTAGCGGCGTGCTAACGGCGTGATGGATCTCAGCTGGCTGACATGGAGACACGGCGTGAGAGTCGCACCGTGTTTCGCCTGCTCGGTGGGGCGGGTGGTGGGTCACGGCAGCGTGAAGTCCGCCGCCTGCATGAAAAGTGCGGTTGTGATTTTCCTCGACAGCGTGGAGAAGGTGAGCACGGTTGCGGCGAAAGGCATCGTGGTGCCGGTTCTACTGCTGGTAACACCGGCGGTCAGAGTCACGGTGGACAACGTGCCCCCGTTCATTAGGGACGAGGTGTTGCTCGGAGAGCTGGTGAGACACGGGAGGGTGGTTTCCGGGGTGAGGAAGGTCTCCTCAGGGTGCAGGTCTCCCCTGCAGAAACACGTTGTGTCTCACAGGAGGCAGCTCCTCATGGTCCTGAACAACAAGGGTGAGGAGCTCGACTTTGTGATCAGGACCAGAGTCGAGGACTTTGACTATGTGTTGTATGTGACCTCTGGAAACGGGAAGTGTTTCAGGTGTGGACGAGAGGGGCATCAGGCCAGGGAGTGCCCAAGGAAGAGGTCAGCTGAGCGGGACGCTTCTAGTGAAGCGGCTGCTGAGGGACAGAACCAGGAGGGTCCGGAGGGGCTCGGAGGGGACCGGCAGGAGGGGCAGGGAGGACAGGGGGAGACGGGTGGTGCCCAACAGGGTAAAGAGGGGGCTCAGGAGGGGCAGGGTGGGACCCAGCAGGGTGAAGAGGGGGCTCAGGAGGGACAGGGTGGGGCCCAGCAGGGTGAAGAGGGGGTTCAGGAGGGGCAGGGTGGGGCCTAGCAGGGTGAAGAGGGGGTTCAGGAGGGGCAGGGTGGGGCCTAGCAGGGTGAAGAGGGGGCTCAGGATGGACAGGGTGGGGCCCAGCAGGGTGAAGAGGGGGTTCAGGAGGGGCTGGGTGGGGCCCAGCAGGGTGAAGAGGGTATTTAGGAGGGGCTGGGTGGGGCCCAGAAGGGCAAAGAGGGGGTTCAGGAGGGGCTGGGTGGGGCCCAGAAGGGCAAAGAAGGGGTTCAGGAGGGGCTGGGTGGGGCCCAGAAGGGCAAAGAGGGGGTTCAGGAGGGGCTGGGTGGGGCCCAGCAGGGTGAAGAGGGAGCTTGGTAGGGGCTGGGTGGGGCCCAGCGGGGTGAAGAGGGTATTCAGGAGGGGCTGGGTGGGGCCCAGAAGGGCAAAGAAGGGGTTCAGGAGGGGCTGGGTGGGCCCAGCAGGGTGAAGAGGGTATTCAGGAGGGGCTGGGTGGGGCCCAGCAGGGTGAAGAGGGAGCTTGGTCGGGGCTGGGTGGGGCCCAGCAGGGTGAAGAGGGGGTTCAGGAGGGGCAGGGCGGGGCCCGGCGGGGCCCAACAGGGCGAAAAGGGGCGTCAGGAGGGGCTGGGTGGGGCCCAACAGGGCGAAAAGGGGCGTCAGGAGGGGCTGGGTGGGGCCCAGCAGGGTGAAGGAGAACGGGCAGAGGTGGCCCAGGAAGTGGAGGAAGAGAGGGCAGAAGTGGTCCAGCAGATGGGGGTTAGGGGGACAGAGGTGGTCCAGCAGGTGGGGGTAGGGGGACAGAGGTGGCCCAGGAAGTGGAGGAGGAGAGGGCTGGAGTGTCTCAGCAGGTGGAAGAGGAGGGGGAGGGAAGGAAAGATGTGGGCAGGAGGCGGATGTCGAGTGGACGGACGGTGAGGTTGACATGGAGGAGCATGAGGAGAAGGGTCAGGCTCACCGTCTGAAGAGGAAGAGCAGGGAGGATAAGGAAAGCTCACGGGCCAAGAAGGGAGCTTCGGGTAAGGGGGACGAGGAGTCTGAGTCTGAGTCCAGTATGGAGGAAGACTCCTTCTCTGATGCAGAGGGTGATTCCTCTGATGACGTCGACGCACAGCCAGGAGTGTATAGTGTGGGCAGAATAAGGGGGTTTCTGAATAGGACGAAGAACCAGAGGATTTTAATAGAGGATCACTTCTCTGACATGCCGAGGCTTGTTAAGTCCATTCGGCTCCATATGGCCAATAAAGCCGTGGAAAACTTTTCAGATCAGGAGGGCTATAGGTTGAGGAAGATAGCTCAGAATATTAATAAAGTGCTAAAGGCGTCTGAGCAGTATATGGCACGCAGGGCCCGAGTTCCAGAGGAGCAACCTGAGGAGCAACCCTGAGGAGACTGACGGAGGTGGCCGGTCCTGGACTCTCGGCGGCGGCTTCCCTGCGACGAGGAGGAGGACGTGGAGGAGATGCTGCAGGAGGTGAAGAAGATGAAGCTCCCGACTCCACAGAGACTTTAAACTGGATGGGGTCTCAGGGCCTCCTCTCAGGGACACAAATGGTGTTGAAGATTTATTTGTTGTTATTTAGTTAATGTGATTACATGGTGTCTGTTTGTTCTTATCGTTTTATGTAAAATAAAGGTTTAGGACAAATCTAAAAATCTCTCTCTCTCTCTATCTCTGACTCTCTGTCTCTGACTCTGTCTCTCTCTCTTAATTAAAAGTAATTAAATAGTAAACACATCTGCAGTAGTTTCTTATGGGAGCTGTTTTGGTGCTATGATAACCTCTGTGGTATGTATCATATATGTGAATTTAAAGATATGTATCCAGTTGTTTGTTCTCAGAGGAGGAAGATTATAAATTGATGTGTGATTATGAATGAGTTTTTCTTCCACAGAGGTGAGACTACAACACGCATGAGAGCATCAGGAGGGAGAATGTCACTCTATTTATTAGGGAGCTATTCATTAATATCTCAACGTTATGTATGAAGCAATGAAAGACAGATAGGAACAGGAAGGATACACCACACAATCGCAGTGTCATTTCAGAACATATGTATCTGAGTATCTGTTGTAAAATCACCTTTAAATCAAGGCTTGTAGCTTAATTTAATTCTGTAATTTAATATTAAAGTATTAATTCTGATAGCCAAAGTTGATCAGTCTACTTCTTTTGAATTAATGAATGTGTTCATGATGCATCCTTTTGGAGTTTAATGAAGCTTATTAATTATTGGTACATATGTTGGTATTATTAAATGCATTTAAAATCAAACTAACAGGTTGTATTAGGTGTTGGGACTTGTTGGGACAACCACTAATCTTTTATCTGAGAACACACATCTGTGCTCTTTGTCATGTAAAGCTAGTGAGGAAACTAACTGATTGGACTTAGCAGACAACAGGTCACTTTAAGCTTAAAACTTCAATCCAGTCATATAAATCATGTAAGAAAATCCCCTCAGATCTGTGAAGAGTTTAATTCAAGTCTACTTTATTGATTAAATAAATGATTAATCAATGAGTTAGACTTATCATGACTGTAAAGTAAATAAGAATCAAAAGGAGGAATGTCGGTCTTAAGCAAAGCTTCTGGTGCTCTGATGTAAAACTATGAAATGAACTGAGGAGCGCCTCCGGGGCAAATCCAGCCCTTCATTATGCTGTCAGGAGGATGAGTGGTTTACTGCTCTAAGGCGGGTAATTAATGGGCTGCATTTAAAACAACAAGTTATATATGCACAGCAGTATATATGCACTTCAAACATACCTCTATCTATCAATACACATATACCTTCTCTACAACTATGTATGCCTATTCAGTGTTATTGAGCACAATGCACATGCACTGGCTGAACATACAGCATGCATGTTGGCGCATGTACATGTCATCAGGGTCATTTCAGTTGGACTTGAAGCCTAAAAACTAAACTATCTGGCCCACAGCGTCGTCACAGAAGCGTAGTTCAGTAGCCCCCTTCAGGTAAACACTGGTAGCTGCCAGCTGCTGTTAGCACGGTTACCACGGTTAGCTATGAGCTCAGTCAACATGGTGAGAGCCGCTGAGTGGACATCCAAATATTCCCAATCTCTGATTTCGCACAATCAAATGGAATGCATTATTATTATTAGTATTATTAGTATTATTATTAAGAAAGCAGCAACTATTGGCAATGAGAGGAGGTTTTTGCATGAAAGATGAATGAAGCGATTGCTCGACGAAACTCACGGTTTCAGAAGTTTTAACCACTTTTACCAAATTGAGGCCACAGGCCAAGCCGAGCTGAGTGAGTGACAGAACTATGGCATGCAGCAAGTTTTCATAAAGTATACACACAAAGTCACATGCTATTGAAACAATGCTTTGTGTATGCTGGGGGAATCTGGAGATGGAGCTAACATGTCGCTACAGGACCAGGGGAGTATTGTTGTTTCATCTAATAGGTGGCATTGGTTACATCTGTTCAAAAACATGGAAATACAATGTGTGCATGCAGGTATAAACACGCACATGATGGAAGAAATGTGCACCACACAAACACACAAAGGTCTATTCTGAAAACCTCCACTATACTGCATCATACACAGTCAGCAGATGTCTGGAAATCCCCTGTTCAGTCAGGTCGCCATATGACACAGGGAGTGTGTTATGAAAGGCTTCCAGGGACGCTGAGCTGACATTACTGCCATGACTAACTTTACAACTTGCAATTATAAAAGACTGAGCAGAAAGTCATATGGTTCCCTGTTCATCACACTACACATGTGATAAGATCTACTCCACAGACAGGCAGATAAGAAAAGATGTGCATATTGAGAGAAACCTCTCATGGGTAAATATCTAACCGCAGAAAGTCCTAGATACCAGCAGGCTTTCTTTGTTTTGAACACAAACAGACTGATTAAGCCAAGTGGAGGAAATATGTGCAAAATAAAGAGGATTAGCATGAATGGAGATGACAGACTGATCCTCCACTGTTAACATCTCTCACTAACCCCGATGGACCTTTTTAGTCATAATACCTGAGCTTAAATACTGCTGTTTCATTAATAGGCTGATGTAAGCCACTCGGATCATTCTTGTGAGGCTTGACTTAAATATTGCTTTCTTAATTCTATTGAAACTAAATAGAACAAAAACTAAATAGATATAAATGTACTGAATTGTTAAATCTCAAAAATCTTCAGAAATTACAATTCAAGTTTAAACATTAGTTCAAAACTTAAACCGTATTAAAGTTCCATCATATAATGTATCCAGTAGACTGTCACAGACACCACTCCAGCTATTGGAGTGAGTATCGGCTCGATGCCCGTTCATTATGATCCTCATATAGTTGTGTGATGCCCACATCAGTATTAAACACACCAACACTAAATAAATAAATAAAATGACACCACCTTAAATCTAATGCGGCCAACAGTAGATGGCTACATGTCCGTGACTCATAAAGAGCACTTCTACCAGAGACACTGGCTTTATGTTCATCTTTCTATTCAACAGTTATTGGCTGCGTCCACAGAGGTCAGCACAGCTTGGGTCAAAGGTCAACCAGTAAGAACCTTCATTATGCTCTGCACACTCTTCCTTCACAACTTATGATTCTTTTCATTACCAATTAATGTGTCGATTACTCGATTAGTTGATTGTTTAAAAGTTATGAATAACGTCCATAGTTTCTCAGAGCCCAAGGTGACGTCTTTAGATGGTTTGTCAGATCGACAGTCCACAAACTAAAATGATTTAATAGAGAAGAACTGAGACTCTGGGACCGGAAGAGGAGCGAGGAGAAGCTGAGGAGGAGGAGGAGGAGGAGGAGAAGCTGTGCTCCTGGAGGAGGAGGACAAGGAATAGGAGGAGAAGGAGGAGGAGGAGGAGGAGGAGGAGGAGGAGAAGCTGTGCTCCTGGAGGAGGAGGACAAGGAATAGGAGGAGAAGGAGGAGGAGGAGGAGGAGGAGGAGAAGCTGTGCTCCTGGAGGAGGAGAGGAGTACAGTACAGTACTGCAGTTCTGTAGTACTGTACTGTAACAGGACTACGACCTCTGACCCTTTGCTGCACGGCCCTCTGTCTTCCCTTTCCAGTCTATCTATCTCGTTTATATTAAAGGTACTAAAGGAAAAGGAAAGGGTTTTATGGGGTGGCTTAACGCCAACACACAGCATGTTGTCAGGGTTCTACTGCATGTTGGGAAGATCTGGCTCATGAATCACAGAGTATAGAATGCATAACAATGTTTGATGCTGTTGTATTATGGTCTGGTTTGGCTGGGCTGGTGGTTTTCTGCAGACACTCAGCATGACGCACCAGTTGACGGCTGTCTGTCTGTGATGTGTCTCGCTCTAAGTAGTAGCTATGTTCTCCTGTTCTCGTGTTCTCCTGTTCTCATGTTCTCGTGTTCTCCTGTTCTCATGTTCTCCTGTTCTCCTGTTCTCCTGTTCTCCTGTTCTCGTGTTCTCGTGTTCTCCTGTTCTCATGTTCTCCTGTTCTCATGTTCTCCTGTTCTCGTGTTCTCCTGTTCTCATGTTCTCCTGTTCTCCTGTTCTCATGTTCTCCTGTTCTCATGTTCTCCTGTTCTCCTGTTCTCCTGTTCTCCTGTTCTCATGTTCTCCTGTTCTCCTGTTCTCATGTTCTCCTGTTCTCATGTTCTCCTGTTATCATGTTCTCCTGTTCTCCTGTTCTCATGTTCTCATGTTCTCCTGTTCTCCTGTTCTCCTGTTCTCATGTTCTCCTGTTCTCATGTTCTCCTGTTCTCCTGTTCTCATGTTCTCCTGTTCTCATGTTCTCCTGTTCTCATGTTCTCCTGTTCTCCTGTTCTCATGTTCTCCTGTTCTCCTGTTCTCATGTTCTCCTGTTCTCATGTTCTCCTGTTATAATGTTCTCATGTTCTCATGTTCTCCTGTTCTCATGTTATCCTGTTCTCCTGCTCTCCAGTCCTCCTGTTCTCCAGTTCTCCAGTTCTCCAGTTCTCATGTTTTTATGTTCTCCTGCTCTCCAGTCCTCCTGTTCTCCAGTTCTCCAGTTCTCCAGTTCTCCTGTTCTCATGTTCTCCTGTTCTCATGTTCTCCAGTTCTCCAGTTCTCCTGTTCTCATGTTCTCCTGTTCTCATGTTCTCCAGTTCTCCAGTTCTCCAGTTCTCATGTTCTCCAGTTCTCCAGTTCTCCAGTTCTCATGTTCTCCTGTTCTCATGTTCTCCAGTTATCCTGTTCTCCAGTTCTCCAGTTCTCCAGTTCTCCAGTTCTCCAGTTCTCCTGTTCTCATGTTCTCCAGTCCTCCTGTTCTCCAGTTCTCCTGTTCTCCTGTTCTCATGTTCTCCTGTTCTCATGTTCTCCTGTTCTCATGTTCTCCAGTTCTCCAGTTCTCCTGTTCTCCAGTTCTCCAGTTCTCATGTTCTCCAGTTCTCCAGTTCTCATGTTCTCATGTTCTCCAGTTCTCCTGTTCTCATGTTCTCATGTTCTCCAGTTCTCCAGTTCTCATGTTCTCCAGTTCTCCAGTTCTCCTGTTCTCATGTTCTCCTGTTCTCCAGTTCTCCTGTTCTCATGTTCTCATGTTCTCATGTTCTCCAGTTCTCCAGTTCTCATGTTCTCCAGTTCTCCTGTTCTCCTGTTCTCATGTTCTCCTGTTCTCATGTTCTCCAGTTCTCCTGTTCCCAGATGACTTGCCTCTGCCTGCTGAATCTGACTCTCACTCACTGTTGACAGCTGTACCTCAAAGCATGTTGTTCTGTCTGGTTCTTCAGAACAACAGC